>NC_135656.1:126651420-126811420 GCF_964188315.1 Podarcis muralis | reverse complement strand
CTTCGTGTTGTTGTAGGCAAACTCAGCCATCGGCAGGTAATCCACCCAAGCCGCGGGTCGCTGATTGGCGTAACATCTCAGGTACTGCTGCATGATCACGTTGACTCTCTCTGCTTGGCTGTTGGTCTGCGGATGTCTCGCCGACGACAGGTTGATTTTGACGTGCAGGATCCCTAGGAGCTTCTGCCAGAAACTGGAAACAAACTGGCGCCCCCTGTCGGACAGAATGGACCGTGGCAACCCATGCACCTTGAACACGTGGTCGATGAACAGTTTGGCGGTCTGCTCCGCTGTCGCCACCTTCGCGCAAGGAATGAAATGCGCCATCTTGGTAAACAGGTCTACAACCACAAGTACCGCCGTCTTGCCTCGCGAACTGGGCAGATCAGTGACAAAGTCCAGCGCCACCCTCTCCCACGGTTGCAGTGGCGTCTCCAACGGTTCCAGCAGTCCCGCTGGTTTCTGGTGCACTGGCTTGGACCTTTGGCACGTGTCACATCTGGCGACGTAATCCGCGACCTCCCCTCGCATCTGGGGCCACCAAAAGTCTCTGGCCACTAATTCCGTCGTCTTTTCCTTGCCGAAGTGGCCAGCGCTGGGTGCGTCGTGTAACTGCTGCAGAACCTTCACGCGGAGATCGTCTCCCGGAACGTAGAGAGCGCCTTTACGGGTCAGCAGGCCATCGCGTATTTGGAACTCGTCGTCCTTCGCCGTGCCTCTCCGCTCCTCTTCCATCTTGGACTGTGCGAACGGATCCGCCTGCAACGCGCGACACACCGCCTCCAGGTCCACGGCGGCTGAAGCGCACGCCCACGCCTGCGGTGCAAAAATATGCTTGGCTGCCGCCGGTGCCGCCTCCTCGAGATACTGCGGCTTCCTGGAGAGCGCATCTGCTATGACATTGTTGTCGCCTGGGATGTACTCTATCCTGAAATCGAAATCCGCAAAGAACTCCGCCCAGCGTATGTGCCTCTGGCTCTGTAGCTTCGCCGTGCGCCAGTACTCTAGGTTCTTGTGGTCCGTGCGGACCTGCACGGTGTGCTTGGCTGCGATGAGGAAGTGCCTCCATGCCTTGAAAGCTGCGTGGATGGCCAGCAACTCCCTGTCCCAGATGGTGTAGTTCTGTTCCGACTTGCTGAGCTTCCGGGAGTAGAAAGCGCAGGGCCTCCAGTTCCCCTGCGGGTCTTCCTGTAAGAGGACGGCCCCCACCGCTCTGTCAGATGCGTCAGTTTCCACCCGCATGGGCCTGCCGGGATTCACGTGTAGCAGCTGTTCTTCGGACGCGAAAAGACTCTTAAGTCTCCTGAAGGACTGCTCCGCCTGGTCCGTCCAGGTGAAGTTTTTCTTCTTGGAGCTGAGAGTGTCCGTGATAGCTGCCGTCTCCCTGGCGAAACCCCTGATGAACTTGCGGTAAAAGTTGGCGAAGCCGACGAACCTCTGGACCTCCTTCCGAGTTCGCGGGCTCTTCCAGTCCAACACCGTGCGGACCTTGGCGCTGTCCATGGCTAGTCCCCTGTCGGACAGCCTATAGCCCAGGAAATCCACCTCCGTCACGTCGAATTGGCACTTCTCCAGCTTGGCGTAGAGCCTGTGCTCCCATAGCCTCTGCAGGACCTCCTTAACGTCGCTCTCGTGCGCCTCCGGCGATTCCGAGAAGATCAGAATGTCGTCGAGGAAACATACTGTCAGGGGTTCAGGAGCAGAGGGACAGGAAAGGGAGGAATTAGAGACCGAGGGAGAGGAATCCGAGGGAGAAGTCAGCGATGATAGCCGTCCGAGGTCTCTAAGTCTCTCCAGCGAATCAGAGGATTCACAGAAAGGGGCTCCCGTGGTCAGAGCTAGGGGGTTGCCAGAGGGAACACCACAGGAAGGAGGGGCCAGAGGGGACTCAGAAAGCAGCAGTTGGAAATCGGGACCAGCTTCCCCACCGGAGAGCAGTAAGGGGGAGGAGTCCCAAGCATCGGCAGCAGGCAGCTTTCCGTCAGCGGAAGGACATGAGTCAGGGTTGGCCACGCCTGCATCAGAGAGCGAGGAAACGGTCAAAAGGAAGGTCAGAGGCAGCGCGCGCGCGCCAAGTTCAAATGTGCAAGAGGGTGGCGCAATGAGCAGCCCGGATAGGGAGCCAGGTCCCAAAGCCCGCCGAAGAGAGGGGGAAGAGTCCGAAGGGTCCGCCTCCGAGGCGTCCAGGAAGGAAGGCACCCCGGGGGGTAGTAGGACCCAGAGGCGGAAGGAGAAACGAAGAAGGTGGAGTAAGGCTAGAGTCTTAAACTGGTGTACAGGGGGCGGAGACTCAGACGAGGCTTCGCTGGTCTAGGGTCTAGACGTAGAGACGCACGCTAGGGCTTGAAAATGGAAACTAAACTTCAATAAAGACTTTTGTACAGTTCTACTGGCTAGCGTTGGTCCTCTGTGAGCTGGGACCGGGAGGCAGTCTCTGACACATACGCACTTCTTGTAGAGGAGTCCCGCTAGCACGTGATGCATAAAAGCTTGGAAAAAGTGGGAGCCATTTTGGAGACCAAACGGCATAACTCTGTATTCGTAGGTGCCCAACGGCGTGAACATGGCCGTCTTCCACTCATCACCCTCTCGCACGCGTATGAGATTGTATGCGCCGCGGAGATCCAACTTGGTGAAGATCTTCCCTTTCCTCACCGTCCCAAGCAGGTCGTCAATCTTGGGCATGGGAAAGGCTGCAGGTTTTGTCTTCGAGTTTATGAAGTGATAGTCTACGATCAGCCTTTTTTGGGGCGTGTCCTTTTTCTTCACGAAAAACACAGGACTGCCCCCTACTGCCTTTGATTCTCGGATGAATCCCCGCTGCAGGTTGTGATCTATGAACTCCCTGAGCTCCTGCATCTCATCCTCGGACATGGAATACAGCTTCGCAGTCGGTAGCGTTGTCCCTGGCAAGAGGTCAATTGCGCAGTCGTAGGGCCGGTGGGGTGGCAACTGGTCAGCCTCCTTCTCGCAGAAGACCTCCAAAAACCCCTTGTACTTGAGGGGTACTGCTTGCGCCATGCTGAGCCTCAGCTGCTGCCCTTCCTCTTGGCCCTCCTCCTCTTGACCGGTCTGGATGCAATGCTGCGCGCAGTAGGACGAGCCGAAGGTGAGCTGCCGCTGGTACCACGCCATGGTTGGGCTGTGCCTATCCAGCCAACTCATGCCTAACACTATAGGCGTGTCTGACAGGCGGGTGACGTTGAAACTGATGACTTCTCGGTGATTGCCAATCTGCATCACCATGGGTGGCGTCTGTTGTACCACCTGCCCACCCAGCAACTTCCTGCCATCCACCGTGACGACGTTCAAAGGCAGCGTGGCTGGTAGGAGCTCTATGCGATGCTGCTTGACGAAGTGCACCCCCACGAAGTCTGCGTTGCTCCCACTGTCAATTGTAATGGGGACTTCCAGGGTGGGTCCATTAGGCAGCTGGAGCGTTGCAGTGAGCTGCACCACTGGCTTGGGTGGCAGGGGGTCTGTGGGCTGCAAAAGCGCTGGGGACTGCCCTACAGACTCGCCTGGCTGTGCCCCAGCATCTCTGCTTCCAGCCAGGCATTGTCGTTTCCCTGAAACTGCTCTTCATGTTGTGCTGCTGCAGTTACTGTTGCTAATGCTGCAGTGTGCTTGTGGAGCCTCTGGGGACACTCTTTGGCCATGTGCATCCCACTGTCACAGATGTAACACTTCCTGTTCCCTCTAGGAGGCTTCTTCTTGACTGTTCCGGATGCTGGGGCTCCGGCAGCTGACAGAGCCTTTGCACTCCCCAGTTCCATTGGTTCCTCCCCTGCCTGCAGCTGAGGTGAGGGACGCGTAGGTCCTGGATCTCTGGGAAGGAAAGGAGGCACTCTAGACGGTGCGTGCAGCTGGCTACCCCCCTCATTGCGCCAAGGGCGTTCTTCGTGGCGTACTCCAATGGCGAGCGCCCGCTGCACCACTTCTGCCAGGGTTTTAGGTCTGTCCCCCCTTGCCAGTTCATCTTTCACAGGGCCAGAGAGCCCCTGCCAAAACAAGTCTCTGACTGCCATAGAGTCTTTCTCCCATTGCAGCACATTCAGCAAAGCGAAAAAGCGAGCATGGTACTGACGTACTGTAGCCTTGCCTTGCCTTAAACCATGCATCTCTTGGCGTGCAACATCCACATCCACGGTAGATTGGAAACACGCGTCCATGCATTTGATAAATTCATCGGAGTCCCTTCGAGCAGGGCAATCCTCGCGCCACAGATTGCGCAGCCAAGCCCTCGCTTCCCCATGCAAGTGGGACACAATGAAACCCACTTTCTCCTCCTCATCTTTAAAGTCATCGCGAAGCAAATGCAACGCATATTCTACGTCTGCTCGAAAACTGGGGTACTGCTTCACGTTCCCATCGAAGTGGGCTACCAAGTTGCCTCCCCTTTTGCCCAGGGCTACTCCAGCAGATTTGGTTCCCGGGAACCCCACTTGGCATGCATGATCCCACCTGGCTTGCAGATCTTGGCACCGCTTCTCCGCCTCTTCCCCCTTCTTCTGGGAGACCACTACCGCAGTGGTAAGCTGGGAGACTGTGTTGCGTAGATCAGCTATCTGCTCCTCCATACTCATGGCTGCCAAACTTCGTGAGCTTTGCAAAAAATTTTTTGCGTACTTTTGGGAGGGGACTTACTGTCAGAGGCTGCCTCAGGTCTCAGCTCACAAAAGACCAACGACAAGATCTTCTTATATACAAGGATGTTTATTGCAGTTCATTAATGGTTCCACAACCGAGGCGCGCAGCCCCGCGTCTGTTAACCTTAGACATTTGAAGTCCCCTCTGAATCGGTCCCGCCCCTACACCAGTTTAAGAGGCTTGTGCTGGTCCACCTCTTTCTGTCTTTCCTTTTCCGCAGGGTCTTCCTGCCCCCCTGGGTTCCTTCCCTCCTGCTTTCCCCTGAAGCGGATTCCTCAGATGCCTGCTCCCCCCTCCTTCGTGCTTTGGGGCCAGGCTCCTCCTCCGGGCTCTCTGCATTTCCGCGCGCCTCCACATTTGAACTTGGCGCGCGTTCGCTACCCCTGACCTTCCTCTTGACACTCAAACTACTCCCTGTACTACTCTCCGCCCCTTCCGGCAGGACGTCCTGCCCCGATCTCATTTCCCTGTCTCCTTCCTGCTCTGCTCCGTGTGTCCCACTGGGAACTCCCCCCTCTTCACTCCGTTCCTGCTGGGAAGCCGGCCCCGATCTCCCACTCCCACTCGGGGTTTCCCTGCTGCTTCGCTGCTCCTGGCAAGTCCCCCCTGTGACCCCCCTTGGCCTGACCAGGGGCGCCCCCTTCTGGGAATCCTCCGATTCACTTGAGAGACTCATGGAAGACCTCAAGTCATTGTCATCCTCTTCCTCACTCTCCTGAGATTCTTCCCCATCGCTCTCCGTCTCCCCCCTCACCTGTGCCTCTGTCCCTGAACCCCTGACCCTAACCCTAACCCTAACCCCTAACCCTTAACCCTAACCCTAACCCCTAACCCTAACCCAACCCTAACCCAACCCTAACCCAACCCAACCCTAACCCTAGCCCTAGCCCTAACCCTAACCCTAACCCTAACCCTAACCCCTAACCCTCTAACCCCTAACCCTAACCCCTAACCCTAACCCCAACCCCAACCCCAACCCCAACCCTAAACCCTAACCCTAACCCCAAACCCCAAACCCCAACCCCCAACCCTAACCCTAACCTTCTAACCCTAACCCTAACCCTAACCCAACCCTAACCCCAACCCCAACCCCAACCCCTAACCCAACCCTAACCCTAACCCTAACCCTAACCCAACCCAAACCAAACCCAACCCTAACCCTAACCCTAACCCTAACCCAACCCTAACCCTAACCCCTAACCCTAACCCCAACCCCAACCCCAACCCCAACCCTAAACCCTAACCCTAACCCCCAACCCCAACCCCTAAACCCTAAACCCTAACCCCTAACCCTAACCCTAACCCCTAACCCTAACCCCTAACCCTAACCCTAACTGTCAGGGGTTCAGGGAGAGAGGCACAGATGAGGGAGGAGACTGAGAGCGAGGGGGAAGAATCCCGGAACGAGGAGGAGGATGACAATGACTTGAGGGTTTCCATGAGTCTTTCAAGTGAATCGGAGGATTCCCAAAAGGGGGCGCCCCTGGTCAGGCCAAGGGGAGCCACGGGGGGGGACTCGTCAGGAGCAGGGGAGCAGCAGGGAAATCCCGAGTGGGAGTGGGAGATCGGGGCCGGCTTCCCCGCCGGAACGGAGTGAAGAGGGTGGAGTTCCCAGTGTGACAGACGAAGCAGAGCAGGAAGCAGAGAGGGGAAGGAGATCGGGGCAAGACGTCCTGCCGGAAGGGGCGGAGAGTAGTACAGAGAGTAGTGTAGCTGTCAAGAGGAAGGTCAGAGGTAGCGAACGCGCGCCAAGTTCAAATGTGGAGGCGCGCGGAAATGCGGAGAGCCCGGAGGAGGAGCCTGGTCCCAAAGCACGGAGGAGGGGGGAGCAGGCGTCTGGGGACTCAGCGTCAGGGGAAAGCAGGAGGGAAGGAACCCAGGGGGGCAGAAAGACCCTGCGGAAAAGGAAGGACAGGAAGAGGTGGACCAGCACAAGCCTCTTAAACTGGTGTGGAGGCGGGACTGATTCAGAGGGGACTTCAGCGGTCTAAGCGTAACAGACGTGGGGCTGCGCGCCTCGGCTGTGGAACAAACAATGTACTTCAATAAAGACTTTTGTAAATAAAGTGGACTTGGCGTTGGTCTCTTGTGAGCTGGGACCTGAGGCGGCCCTGACAGTAAGTCCCCTCTCTAAAAGAACGCAAATTTTTTTTTGCAAAGCTCACGAAGTGTGGCAACCATGAGTGCGGAGGAACAGTTGACAGCACTACGGAACGCAGTCACCTCAGAAGAAGAGTGACGATGCGGAGAAGCGATGCCAGGATCTGCAAGCCAGGTGGGAACGTGCGTGCAAAGAGGGGTTCCCGGGGTCCAGATCAGAGGGAATCGGACTCGGAAGGCGGGGAGGAAATTTAGTAGCCCCCTTCGATGGGAACCTGAAGCACTACCCCAGTTTCAGAGCAGACGTCCTGTATGCACTGCATTTGCTTCGCAATGACTTTAAAGATGAGGAGGAGAAAGTGTGTTTTATTGTGTCTCATTTGCATGGAGACGCCAGAGCGTGGCTGCGCAATTTGTGGCGTGAAGATGGTCCTGCCCGCCGCGATTCTGATGAATTTATTAAAGCGATGGACGCTTGTTTCCAGTCCACCGTGGATGTTGATGTTGCGCGCCAACAGATGCACGGACTCAGACAAGGCAAAGCCACTGTGCGTCAGTACCATTCGCGCTTTTTTGCATTGCTGACTGTATTGGGCTGGGAGAAAGACTCCAAACCAGTGAGAGATTTGTTCTGGGAGGGACTCCACGGCTTCATAAAAGATGAATTGGCCAGGGGTGACAGACCTCAAACCCTAGCAGAAGTAGTACAGAGGGCTCTTGCGATTGGAATACGACACGAAGAACGTCCTTGGCACAGGGAGGAAGGTCCCCAGGTGCAGGCGCCAGCAAGGGCACCTCCTTTTATCCCCAGGGAGTTCGGCCAGGCGCATCCTTCGCCTCTAATGCGGCAGGGGGAGGAACCAATGGAGCTTGGCGGTGCTAGAGCTCAGACAGCAGCCAGAGCCCCAATGTCCGGTGCAGTCAAGGCGAAGCCTCCTAGAGGGAACAGGAAATGTTACATCTGTGATAGTGCACAGCACATGGCTAAAGAGTGTCCCCAGAGGCTCCAGAAACACACTGCAGCTTTAGCAACGGTCGCAGCAGACGTACTTCATGAGGAGCAGTTTCAGGGAAACGACAGTGCCTGGCTGGAGACAGCGATGCTGGGGCTCAGCCAGGCGAGTCTGTAGGGCAGTCCCCTGCAAGTACGAGGGATTTTTGGAGGTTTTCTGCGAGAAGGAAGCTGACCAGCTGCCACCCCACAGGCCTTATGACTGTGCGATTGACCTGTTGCCGGGGGCGAAGCTGCCGACTGCAAAGCTGTATTCCATGTCTGAAGATGAGATGCAAGAACTCTGGGAGTTCATAGAGCACAATTTGAAGCGCGGATTCATTCGAGAATCCAAAGCGGTGGGGGGCAGTCCTGTGTTTTTTGTGAAGAAAAAGGACACGCCCCAGAAGAGACTCATTGTGGACTATCGAGCCATAAACTCGATGACAAAGCCCAAGGCCTTTCCCATGCCCAAGATTGACGACCTCCTAGCGACCGTGCGGAAGGGGAGGATCTTCACCAAGTTGGATCTGCGCGGAGCATACAATCTCATACGCATGCGTGAGGGCGATGAGTGGAAGACGGCCATGTTCACGCCTCTGGGCACGTATGAATACAGAGTTATGCCTTGTGGGATCCATTTTGGAGACCACTGCTTCCAAGCCTTTATGCATCACGTGCTAGTGGGACTCCTCTACAAGAAGTGCGTGTGCTTCCTCGATGACATCCTGATCTTCTCAGAATCGCCGGAGGCTCATGACAGAGACGTAAAGGAGGTCCTGCAGAGACTACGGGAACACAGACTCTACGCCAAGTTGGAGAAGTGCCAGTTCGATGTGACGGAGGTGGATTTCCTGGGCTACAAGCTGTCCGACAAGGGGCTGGCCATGGACAGTGTCAAGGTCCGCGCGGTGTTGGACTGGAAGAGCCCGCGCAATCGGAAGGAGGTCCAGAGGTTCGTCGGTTTCGCCAACTTTTACCGCAAGTTCATCAGAGGTTTCGCGAAGGAGACAGCAGCAATCACGGACACTCTCAGTTCCTAGAAGAAGAAGTTCACTTGGATGGACCAGGCGGAGCGCTCTTTTCAGAAGCTTAAAAGCCTCTTCGCCTCCGAGGAACAGCTGCTGCACGTGAATCCCGGCAGGCCCATGCGGGTCGAGACTGACGCATCAGACAGAGCGGTAGGGGCCGTCCTTTTGCAGGCAGATCCGCAAGGGCACTGGAGGCCCTGTGCTTTCTACTCCCGGAAGCTCAGCAAGGCGGAACAAAACTACACCATCTGGGACAGGGAGTTGTTGGCCATTCACGCGGCTTTCAAAGCGTGGCGGCACTTCCTCATAGGAGCCAAGCACACCGTGCAGGTCCGCACGGACCACAAGAACTTAGAGTATTGGCGCACGGCGAAGCTCCAGAGCCAGAGGCACATGCGCTGGGCGGAATTCTTCGCGGATTTCGACTTCCGAATAGAGTACCGTATTTTTCGGACTATTGGACGCACCGGTCCATAGGACGCACCTAGATTTGGGGGGGGGAAATAAAGGCAAAAAAATTTATTCCCCCCCCCGCCAGGCGCGGGGCTGGGGCGGGGAAGCCCGAGCTTCCCCCTCCCCCAGAACGGGACCCAGAGCCATGCCGAAGCTGCGCGCAGCTTTGGCATCGCTCTGGGAGCTTGCGGGGCTGGGGGAGGAGGAAGCCTTCCGCCAGCCTCCAAACCATGTCGGGAGACAGCGGGATGGCGCGCTGCGCCTCTCCCGCTGTCCCCCGAGTTTGCGGGGCTGGGCCAGCCTTCTAACCAAGTCGGGGGACAGCGGGAAGGGCGCGCTGCGCCCCTGCCGCTGTCTCCCGAGTTTGCGGGGCTGGCGACGGGGAGGAGCAGGCTTCTCCCCCCGCCAGCCTTCTAGACAAGTCGGGGGACAGCGGGAAAGGCGCGCTGCGCCTCTCCCGCTGTCCCCCGAGTTTGCGGGGCTGGCAACGGGGAGGAGCAGGCTTCTCCCCCCGCCAGCCTTCTAGCCAAGTCGGGGGACAGCGGGAAGGGCGCGCTGCGCCTCTCCCGCTGTCCCCCGAGCTTGTGGGGCTGGCGGTGGGGCTCTCCTGAAGCCTGGAGGTTGTGGGGCTGGTGGGGGGGAGAAGCAGGCTTGCTTCTCCCACCCCCAGCCTCCAGATCAGGTCGGGGAATAGCGGGATGGCGGAGCGCCGCCATCCCGCTATTCCACGACCTGATCTGGAGGTTGTGGGGCTGGGGGGGGGGAGAAGCAGGCTTGCTTCTCCCACCCCCAGCCTCCAGATCAGGTCGGGGAATAGCGGGATGGCGGAGCGCCGCCATCCCGCTATTCCCCGACCTGATCTGGAAGTTGTGGGGCTGGGGGGGGGGAGAAGCAGGCTTGCTTCTCCCACCCCCAGCCTCCAGATCAGGTCGGGGAATAGCGGGATGGCGGAGCGCCGCCATCCCGCTATTCCACGACCTGATCTGGAGGTTGTGGGGCTGGGGGGGGAGAAGCAGGCTTGCTTCTCCCACCCCCAGCCTCCAGATCAGGTCGGGGAATAGCGGGATGGCGGAGCGCCGCCATCCCGCTATTCCCCGACCTGATCTGGAAGTTGTGGGGCTGGGGGGGGGGAGAAGCAGGCTTGCTCCTCCCACCCCCAGCCTCCAGATCAGGTCGGGGAATAGCGGGATGGCGGAGCACCGCCATCCCGCTATTCCCCGACCTGATCTGGAGGTTGTGGGGATGGTGGGGGGGAGAAGCAGGCTTGCTTCTCTCACCCCCAGCCTCCAGATCAGGTCGGGGAATAGCGGGATGGCGGAGCGCCGCCATCCCGCTATTTCCCGACCTGATCTGGAGGTTGTGGGGCTGGGGGGGGGGAGAAGCAGGCTTGCTCCTCCCACCCCCAGCCTCCAGATCAGGTCGGGGAATAGCGGGATGGCGGCGCTTCGCCATACCCCTATCCCCCGAGCTTGTGGGGCTGGGGGGGGGGAGAAGCAGGCTTGCTTCTCCCCCCGCCAGCCTCCAGATCAGGTCGGGGAATAGCGGGGTGGCGGCTCTGCGCCTCCCCGCTGTCCCCAGCTTTTGGGTGCAGGCTGCTGCCCGCAAGCCTTGCGAGCCCGCGGGACATCCCGCCGGGCTTGCAAGACTTGGGATAGCTTCCTGAAGCCTGGAGAGCGAGAGGGGTCGGTGCGCACGGACCCCTCTCGCTCTCCAGGCTTCAGCAAAAAGCCTGCATTCGCACCATAGGACGCACACACATTTCCCCTTCATTTTTGTAGGGGAAAAAGTGCGTCCTATAGTGCGAAAAATACGGTACATCCCGGGGGACTCCAATGTCATAGCCGATGCGCTCTCAAGGAAACCGCAATATCTCAAGGAAGCAGCAACAGTAGCAGCCAAGCACATCTTCGCACCGCAGGCGTGGGCGTGCGCTTCAGTCGCCGTCGACCTGGACGCGGTGCGACGCGCGCTGCAGACGGATCAGTTTGCACAATCCAAGATGGAAGAGCTGCGCAGAGGTACAACGAGAGACGACGAGTTCCAGATACGCGACGGGCTGTTAACTCGCAAAGGTGCCCTCTACGTGCCAGGGGACGATCTCCGTGCAAAGGTTCTGCACCAGTTGCACGACGCACCCAGCGCGGGCCATTTTGGCAAGGAGAAGACAGCGGAACTGGTAGCCAGGGACTTTTGGTGGCCCCAAATGCGAAGAGAGGTCGCAGATTACGTCGCCAGATGTGACACCTGTCAAAGGTCCAAGCCAGTGCACCAGAAGCCAGCCGGACTACTGGAACCGCTGGAGACGCCACTGCAACCGTGGGAGCGGGTAGCGCTGGACTTTGTTACTGATCTGCCCAGCTCCCGAGGCAAAACGGCGGTACTGGTGGTTGTGGACCTGTTCACCAAGATGGCACACTTCATTCCTTGCGCGAAGGTGGCGACAGCGGAACAAACCGCCAAACTCTTCATCGACCACGTGTTCAAAGTGCATGGGCTGCCACGGTCCATCCTGTCCGACAGGGGGCGCCAGTTTGTTTCCAGTTTCTGGCAGAAGCTCCTAGGTATCCTGCACGTCAAGATCAACCTAGCGTCGGCGAGACATCCACAGACCAACGGCCAAGCAGAGAGGGTCAACGCTATCATGCAGCAGTACCTGAGATGTTACGCAAATCAGCAACCCGCAGCTTGGGTGGATTACCTGCCGATGGCTGAGTTTGCCTACAACAACACGAAGCACGCATCGACGGGGGTGACGCCGTTCTTCGCTAACAATGGACGGCATCCCAGAACCTTCCCGGGGTTCGTAACGACGGGGGAGGGGGCGCCGCAGGGGGCCGACCATTTCGCAGCAGAACTGCAAGAGGTGCACGAGGAGCTGCGGAGACATTTGGAGCTAGCTAAACAAGCCTATAAGGTGCAGGCGGACAAACACAGGAGGGCGGGAGAAGACATCCAGGTCGGGGACTGGGTATGGTTAGCGGCCCAAGCGGTGCCGGCCAAGTCGTTAGCTAAGAAGAAGCTAGGACACAGGCAGCTAGGGCCATACCAAGTTGAGGCCAGGATCAATCCCGTAGCGTTTCGACTGGCCCTCCCCGAAGGTTCCAGAATGCACCCGGTCTTTCATAGGTCGGTGCTCACCCCCTACAAGGCCCCACACAGATTTCAGGAGTCAGGGATGGCACCAGAACCACGCAGAGAGTCACCCAAGAGGGGGAGGTCACCTAGGGCCGAACCAATCAACGAGGTCACAGAGATTCTGGACTCGAGATGGGGGGAAGAGGGAGTAGAATATTTTCTCGCCAGAGAGGGTACCCCAGCCAGCGCCAACAGTTGGGTGCCAGACTACGCTTTGGACGAGCCTCTTCTCAAGGACGAGTTCCATGCCCTTTTCCCACACAGGCCCATGCCAGCCGAGTACTTTGACGACTGGCTTTTTACGCCCACACTTTCAGCCAGCACTTTCCGGGGGTTTTCTTCCGTGGAGGAGGGAACGCCAGAATCGAGCCCCCCCAGGGGATCGTGCTCGGGGGTGGAGACGGAACCCTCTTATTGGTGGGACGAGCAACCAGAGGAGGACTGGCGCAGGAGGTGGAGGGAGGGGCCTTGGCCAACAGCACTGGACGAAGTAACAATGAGAGAGGAGACCGAGAACACTTTGGGAGACGAACCCGAGTTCGAGCACACATACACTGAGCTGGAAGCAGAGGAAATCGAAGTAGACGAACTGTATCCGGCATCTACCCCCGCAGAGACGTGGCTCCCAAAACCTGCGGCCGACGGGGGGGAGGGGGGAAGGCGGGTGTCAGGGGTTCAGGAGCAGAGGCAAGGGCAAGGAAGGAAACAGAGAGCGAAGGGGAGGAGGCAGAAGAAAGGATGAGCGATGACGACGACCCGAGATCTCCGAGTCTCTCCAGTGAGTCGGAGGATTCACAGAAAGGAGCACCAGTGGCCAAGGCAAGGGGGGAGTTTAGGGGGGCACCCCAGGGAGATAGAGCCAGAGGGGAATCAGAGGAGAGCAGTTGGAGATCGGGTCCAGCGTCACCGCCAGAGAACAGGGAAGAGGAAAGGAGCCAGGGGGCAAGCGCTGGCAGCTCACAGCAGGAGGGAGGGCACGAGTCAGGGGTGGCCACACCTCCATCTGGGAGCGAAGAGACGGTTAGACGGAAGGTGGAAGGTTGGGCGCGCGCGCCAAGTTCAAATGCACAGGAAGGAGGCGCAGTAGGCAGCCCGGAAAGAGAGCCGGGTCCTAAAGCCCGGCGCAAAGAGACAGGAGAGTCCGGGGGGTCAGCGTCCGAAGAATCCCGGAAGGAAGAGACCCAGGGGGGCAGAGGGACCCAGAGAAGAACAGTCAGGCGGAAAAGGTGGAGCAGGGCTAGGATATTAAGTTGGTGTACGAGGGGCGGAGATTCAGACGGAGCTTCGCCGATCTAGCTACTAGACGTAGGGTTGCACGCAGCAGCTTGAGAATGGAAACTGTAACTCAATAAAGACTTTTACTTAATGACCGTTGGCTAGCGTGATCCTCTGTGAGCTAGGATCTTGAAGCAACCCTGACAGTAAGCTCCGTCTCCTGTATTGTGGGCATCTACAGCCTCGAGGAGAGGAGAGAAGCAGGTGCCTACTAGTGAGCTCACGAACGGCAGCCGACATGACGGCTGAACAGCAGATAGCGGAACTCAGAGAAGCAGTGTCACAGCTGAATGCCGAGGCTCTCGCATCCAGGAAGAGAGAGGAGGACGCAGCTGCCGCCTACAGGGATCTCCAGGTCAGGTTGGAAGTGCTTACGAAGCAAGGGCAACAGACACCCAAACCAGAGGGGATTGGGTTGGGGAGACGCACAGGCGGTCTGGTCTCTCACTTCGATGGGAACCTGCAACAGTATCCCAATTTTAAAGCAGACGTACTGTGTGCACTGCAACTGCTGAGTAAAGATTTTAGAGATGAGCAAGAGAAAGTGGGGTTCATCATGTCTTATTTGCATGGGGATGCCAGAGCATGGCTGCGCAATTTATGGAGGGATAACGATCCGGCGCTCCAAAATGCGAATGCCTTTATTAAAGCGATGGATGCGTGTTTTTTATCAAGCATTGACGTGGATCTTGCTCGGCAACAGATTCATGGACTGAAGCAGGGAAGGGCCAGCGTACGGCAGTACCATGCCCGCTTTTTCGCCTTGGCCAGTGCCCTAGAATGGGACAGAGATGCGACCCCTGTAAGAGACCTTTTCTGGGAGGGACTAAACAGCTCTGTAAAAGATGAGATTGCGAGGGGGGAGAGACCCCGGACCACCCAGGAGGTCGTGCAGAGGGCGCTGGCAGTGGGGGTACGGCTGGAAGGACGTCCGTGGAGCAGGGACGAAGGGCGTGGAGGGCGCGAACCAGCCAGGGGCTCCTCCTTCTTTCCCAGAGAAGCAGCACGTACGCAATCCACGCCTCCGCCAGGGGGAGGAGCTGAACCGATGGAGGTTGGAGGTGCCAGGGCTCAGTCAGCAACCAGAGCCCTAGCACCAGCAGCAGTGAAAGCGAAGCCTCCTAGAGGGAACAGGAAGTGTTACGTCTGTGAGGAGCCAGGGCATATGGCGAAAGAGTGTCCCCAGAGGCTCCACAAGCTCACTGCAGCCTCAGCAATGGCGACTGCAGCAACGCAGCAAGGAGAACCACAGCAGGGAAACGACGCTGTCTGGCTGGAGGAAGAGGCACTGGGGCCCAGCCAGACGTATTAATGATGCAGTCCCCAGAGATTTTACAGCCCGTGAACCCCCTCCCGCCCAAACCAGTGGTGAGGCTCACCGCGTCGCTCCAGCTGCCCAATGGCATCACCATGGACGTGCCAATCACCATTGACTCAGGCAGCAATGCGGACTTTATGGGGCAGGACTTTGTCAACCAGCATGCTATACAGTTGCTGCCGGCCACACTGCCCCTGCAGGTGGTCACGGTGGATGGCAGGGAGCTGCTAGGAGGGCAAGTGGTGCAGCAGACGCCACCGATGGTGATGCGACTTGGGAATCACCAAGAAGTCATCAGCTTCAACGTCACTCAATTGTCGGACACGCCCATTGTGTTGGGCATGAGTTGGCTGGACAAACACAGCCCAACGCTGGCTTGGTACCAGAGGCAGCTGACCTTCGGCTCTTCCTTTTGTGCTGAACACTGCATCGTGCCCAGGCAGGAAGGAGAGGAAGAGGAGTCACAGCTACTGCTAGGCACGCTGCAAGCGATTCCCCACAAGTACGCAGAATTTTTGGAAGTTTTCTGCGAGAAGGAGGCAGACAGGCTACCCCCTCACAGGCCATATGACTGCAAGATTGACCTGCTGCCAGGGGCGGCGCTGCCTAAGGGGAAACTGTATTCCATGTCAGAGGACGAGCTGCAAGAACTCAAGGAGTTCATAGATCATAATTTGGAGCGCGGTTTCATCCGAGAGTCCAAGGCGGTGGGAGGCAGCCCGGTGTTCTTCGTTAAGAAGCGGGATACGCCCCAAAAGAGGCTCGTAGTGGATTACAGGATCTTGAACAGTGTGACTAAGCCGTCGGACTTCCCCATGCCCCGAATTGACGACCTCCTCGCAAAGGTGCGGAAGGGCAGAGTGTTCACCAAATTGGATCTGCGAGGTGCGTACAACCTCATTCGCATGCGGGAGGGAGACGAGTGGAAAACAGCCATGTTCACGCCACTGGGGACCTACGAATATAGAGTTATGCCTTTTGGATTGCAAAATGGCTCCCACGTTTTTCAAGCATTCATGCATCACGTGTTGGCGGGACTTCTCTACAAGACGTGCGTCTGTTTCTTAGATGACATCCTGATCTTTTCGGAGTCGCAACAGGAGCATGACAAACACGTCAAGGAAGTACTGAACAGGCTGAAGCACCATAGGCTCTACGCCAAGCTGGAGAAGTGCCAATTTGACGTGACGGAGGTGGATTTTCTGGGCTACAAGCTGTCTGACAAGGGGCTCGCCATGGACAGCGCCAAGGTTCGAGCGGTGTTGGATTGGAAGAGCCCGCGCAACCGGAAGGAGGTCCAACGGTTTGTCGGCTTTGCGAACTTCTATCGCAAGTTTATCAAGGGCTTCGCTATGCAGACGGCGGCCATCACCGACACGCTTAGCTCCAAGAAAAAGAAGTTCATTTGGACAGAGCAGGCGGAACAGTCCTTTCAGGCACTCAAGCGTCTCTTCGCGTCGGAAGAGCAGCTGCTTCATGTCAACCCCAGCAAGCCGATGAGGGTGGAGACTGACGCCTCGGACAGAGCCGTGGGGGCGGTCCTGCTGCAGAAAGACCCGCAGGGGGTGTGGCGACCGGGAGCGTTTTACTCCAGGAAGCTCAGCAAGTCCGAGCAGAACTACACCATATGGGACAGGGAGTTGCTGGCCATTCATGCAGCGTTCAAGGCGTGGAGGCACTTTCTGATCGGAGCCAAGCACACGGTGCAGGTTTGCACGGACCACAAGAACCTAGAGCACTGGCGCACGGCACAGTTCCTGAACCAAAGGCAGATACGTTGGGCTGAGTTCTTTGCGAACTTCGACTTCCGAATAGAGTATGTCCCGGGGGACACCAACATCATGGCGGACGCTCTCTCCCGCAAGCCACAGTATCTGGAGGAAGCAACGCCAGCGGCCGCCATGCACATCTTCGCACCAACAGTGTGGGCGTGCGCCGCGGCAACCGTGGATCTGGAGGCGGTGCGACGAGCGTTGCAGGGGGACTCCTTCGCGCAAGCAAAGATCTCAGAGGTGCAAAGGGGCAAAGCAGCGGCCGACGGTTTCCAGCTAAGAGATGGATTGCTCATCCGTAAAGGGGCCATCTACGTGCCGGGAGACGAACTTCGCGCCAAGGTGCTGCAGCAGATGCACGACGCGCCCACTGCAGGGCACTTCGGCAAGGAGAAGACGGTGGAACTAGTAGCCAGGGATTTCTGGTGGCCTGGAATGAGAAGGGAGGTCGCGGACTACGTGGCGAGGTGTGACACCTGCCAGAGGGCGAAGCCAGTGCTTAGACCGCCGGCCGGACTGTTGGAACCGCTGCAAACTCCGGCCGAACCTTGGGAGAGGGTGGCCCTGGACTTTGTCACGGATCTGCCCAGCTCGAGGGGCAAGACGGCAGTGCTGGTGGTGGTGGACTTGTTCTCCAAGATGGCACATTTCATTCCGTGTGCGAAGGTGGCCACGGCAGAACAAACCGCCAAACTGTTCATAGACCACGTGTTCAAGGTTCACGGTCTGCCACGGTCTATTCTGTCCGACCGGGGGCGGCAGTTCATCTCAAATTTCTGGCAGCGGCTGATGGGCTTCCTGAACGTCAAGATCAACCTGGCGTCGGCGAGACACCCGCAAACCAACGGGCAAGCAGAGCGGGTCAATGCCATCATGCAGCAGTACTTGAGGTGTTATGCAAATCAACAGCCTGCGACATGGGTGGATTACCTGCCGCTCGCCGAGTTCGCTTACAACAACACGAAGCACGTGTCCACGGGGGTCACACCGTTCTTCGCCAACAACGGGAGGCACCCCAGAACCTTCCCGGGACTGGAAAGGCTGGGGGAAGGGGAGCCGCAGACGGCAGATGCGTTCGCGTCGGAACTGCAGGAAGTCCACGATCAGCTGAGGCGCCACCTGGAACTGGCCAAGCACGCATACAAGGTACAAGCGGACAAACGCAGAAGGGTTGGCGAAGAGCTACACGTGGGGGACTGGGTCTGGTTAGCAGCCCACGCAGTGCCGGCCAGGTCGTTGGCCAAGAAGAAACTAGGGCATAAGCAACTGGGGCCCTATCAAGTCGAAGAGCAGGTCAACCCGGTGGCCTTCAGGCTGGCGCTTCCGGAGGGTTCCAGAATGCATCCGGTATTCCACAGATCGGTGCTCACTCCCTACAAGGCACCGCACAGGTTTCAGGAACCCGGAACGGCGCAGAGTCCGGCCAGAGACAGAACAGGGCACGCAGGAGTGGCACAGAAGGAGCGCATCAACGAAGTCACAGAGATTTTGGATTCCAGATGGGGGGAAGAAGGGGTAGAATACTTTCTCGCCAGGGAGGGCACCCCGGCCAGTGCGAACAGTTGGGTGCCGGACTACGCCTTGGACGAACCTCTGCTCAAAGACGAGTTTCATGCCCTCTTCCCACATAGACCGATGCCAGCAGACTTTTTCGACGACTGGCTTTTCACACCCACGCTTTCGGGCAGCACGTTCCGGGGGTTCGACTCGGACGAGGACCCGATACGAGACGTCCGTTCCCCGGAGGGGTCGCCCTCGGGATCTGCCTCAGAACCCTCGTATTGGTGGGACGACAAACCAGAGGAACAGTGGCGCAGGAAGTGGCAAGAAGGTCCAGGCCGAGCAACGCCGCCTGGAGGAAGCGAGGGAGAGACGGACATGGACATTTTCGGGGACGATCCAGGTTTCGAGCACGGCGGCACAGAGATGGAAGCAGAGGTGACCGTCGTCGACGAGAGAAGGGAGGAAGAACCGGAAGACTTCGGAGGGAGGCCCGCTACGGGAACCGAACGGTACCCGACATTCGTCTCCTTGACGCAGCAGCACCCAGCTCCAGCACCGGAAGGAGGGGAAGGGGGAGTGGGGGGCTTCGAGGGGGGGATGGATGTCAGGGGTTCAGGAGCAGAGGCAAGGGCAAGGAAGGAAACAGAGAGCGAAGGGGAGGAGGCAGAAGAAAGGATGAGCGATGACGACGACCCGAGATCTCCGAGTCTCTCCAGTGAGTCGGAGGATTCACAGAAAGGAGCACCAGTGGCCAAGGCAAGGGGGGAGTTTAGGGGGGCACCCCAGGGAGATAGAGCCAGAGGGGAATCAGAGGAGAGCAGTTGGAGATCGGGTCCAGCGTCACCGCCAGAGAACAGGGAAGAGGAAAGGAGCCAGGGGGCAAGCGCTGGCAGCTCACAGCAGGAGGGAGGGCACGAGTCAGGGGTGGCCACACCTCCATCTGGGAGCGAAGAGACGGTTAGACGGAAGGTGGAAGGTTGGGCGCGCGCGCCAAGTTCAAATGCACAGGAAGGAGGCGCAGTAGGCAGCCCGGAAAGAGAGCCGGGTCCTAAAGCCCGGCGCAAAGAGACAGGAGAGTCCGGGGGGTCAGCGTCCGAAGAATCCCGGAAGGAAGAGACCCAGGGGGGCAGAGGGACCCAGAGAAGAACAGTCAGGCGGAAAAGGTGGAGCAGGGCTAGGATATTAAGTTGGTGTACGAGGGGCGGAGATTCAGACGGAGCTTCGCCGATCTAGCTACTAGACGTAGGGTTGCACGCAGCAGCTTGAGAATGGAAACTGTAACTCAATAAAGACTTTTACTTAATGACCGTTGGCTAGCGTGATCCTCTGTGAGCTAGGATCTTGAAGCAACCCTGACAGCGGGGCTTTGAGGGGGGGATGGATGTCAGGGGTTCAGGGAGAGAGGCACAGATGAGGGAGGAGACTGAGAGCGAGGGGGAAGAATCCAGGAATGAGGAGGAGGAGGAGGACAATGACTTGAGGGTTTCCATGAGTCTTTCAAGTGAATCGGAGGATTCCCAAAAGGGGGCGCCCCTGGTCAGGCCAAGGGGAGCCACAGGGGGGACTCGTCAGGAGCAGGGGAGCAGCAGGGAAACCCCGAGTGGGAGTTGGAGATCGGGGCCGGCTTCCCCGCCGGAACGGAGTGAAGAGGGTGGAGTTCCCAGTGTGACAGACGAAGCAGAGCAGGAAGCAGAGAGGGGAAGGAGATCGGGGCAAGACGTCCTGCCGGAAGGGGCGGAGAGTAGTACAGAGAGTAGTGTAACTGTCAAGAGGAAGGTCAGGGGTAGCGAACGCGCCCCAAGTTCAAATGTGGAGGCGCGCGGAAATGCGGAGAGCCCTGAGGAGGAGCCTGGTCCCAAAGCACGGAGGAGGGGGGAACAGGCGTCTGGGGACTCAGCGTCAGGGGAAAGCAGGAGGGAAGGAACCCAGGGGGGCAGAAAGACCCTGCGGAAAAGGAAGGACAGGAAGAGGTGGACCAGCACAAGCCTCTTAAACTGGTGTGGAGGCGGGACTGATTCAGAGGGGACTTCAGCGGTCTAAGCGTAACAGACGTGGGGCTGCGCGCCTCGGCTGTGGAACAAACAATGTACTTCAATAAAGACTTTTGTAAATAAAGTGGACTTGGCGTTGGTCTCTTGTGAGCTGGGACCTGAGGCGGCCCTGACCCTAACCCTAACCCTAACCCCTAACCCTAACCCCTAACCCTAAACCTAAACCCTAACCCTAAACCCTTATCCTAAACCCTAACTCTAACCCTAACCCCTAACCCGAACCCGAACCCTAACCCTAACCCCCTAACCCGAACCCGAACCCCTAACCGAACCCGAACCCGAACCCTCACCCGAACCCCCGAACCCCCGAACCCCCTAACCCCCTAACCCCCTAACCCACTAACCCTAACCCCTAGCCCTAACCCCTAACCCTAACCCTTGTCGGGAATCAACCCCATATCAGGAGAAACTGGCAACTCTCCCAAGCACCCGGCTTGATCTCCTGTTGACCTCCCTGTCTGCATTCCCCAGCAAGATCCAGGCTAGTTCGCAAGTGGCGATCCTTCTCAGCATGAGAAGAACACACCCCTCTTTCCTGCCCCCCTGGCAGGGGAAAGAGATAGACAGAAACGTATTTACATACCTTTATTTCTGTCTTTGCAGCGTTACAAAAAACATGACTGCTCTCTTCAAATTCCAGCAGTCGAGAGAGAAACACTTCCTGCACTTCCTGTACAGGAACAAAAGGAAGAGCTCATATTACACTCTGAGCTAATTCCGGTGCTTCGCACTGTGAATAGACTGTCCCTCTGTTTCCCATGGACGGTCCCAACATTCCCATTATGTTTTGCTTTCAAGCCAGCAGCAGCACGCGGCTGTATTGCTTCATTATCATAACATACTCCCCCATATTAATCAATGTGCGCTGCGAGCAAAGCGTGATCCAGTGAAGAAAACAAACAGTTGTTATACATATAACACTCCCCTGTTGTTTCAGTTCCACCCTTGGAACTACCCGCCACTGGTTTCCGCAGTGTACCTCTCTGGTTGTCTGACTTCCAAGGAATGAGTGCATCTGCATTACCTTGGCTAGGGAATGTAGTGTTACGCTTAGCAACTCTCTGTTGTGTCTTTGTCTCAGACACAGCTTCAAACTGTCTTGAGTTGTCAACAATAGTAACACATGCAACAGCTGAGTTAGCAAACTCTTTGGAATACCTCTTGGGTGGTACACCCTTTGTAACTCTCTCAGACCTGCGTATGTTGTGCTGATCCTCTCTGCTCACCGGTTCAGTTTCAGGACTCTTTGGAGAACAGTGGTTCATCCTACACCTGTGAAGGTCTAGCCATTGTGTGAGATTTCCTCTCAATGACTGTGTCAACTGAGCTCTCCGAGCTATCACTGTTACTCTCAGTACCACTGTAATCAGTAAAATCATCATCATCATCTGAATTGTCCTCAGTGGGAAATGTGTGAACAATTATTTTCTCCTGTTCAGGAGCACTCTCTAGAAATTTTGTGAGAATCACCTGACCAGATTCAGACAAAATTACTGTGTAGAGACCCTTTTCATAACCCACAACAATGCCTCTAGCATTCTTTACTCCACCTGGAGCATCAGATTTCACATGAGACCCAAAAACCTTAAAATGGGCAACAGAAGGTTTTCTATGGAACAGCTTCTCAAAAGGAGAACATCCCAAATCTTTTGAAACCTTTCTCATCCAAGTGTAACAATAACACATTAACGACTCCGCCCAAAACTCATGTGGCAAATGTGAACTCAGCAATTGCGCCTTCATCCCATTTTGCAATTCTCTGTTCACTTTTACACAAATACTTTTGTTCCATGCTCCTGCAGAAACAGCAGTCTTGTGCCTTATCCCTTTCTTATCCAGGAAATCCTGAAAATCCTGTAAAAGAAAAACTGGCTTTTCATCTGTGAAAAGACAATCAATGTTAGCATCATGAACATTTTTAACCTTGTCACAAAACTCTTTGAACCTTTCTAAGGCTTCTTGTGGTTTCTGCAATATATGTATCCAGTTGTGGGGAGGGAGGGGGGTCGCGACTCGGCAGAGTCAATTTGTTGGAAAAGAATATGTAAGGAAAACAATAAAAATTCACTCAGGAAAAAAAAAGTTCAGACTCTCAAGATACACAGTTCCAAACCCGGTCGCTTCCAGCTCCTGGCCATTGGCCTGTTTCACAGTGAAGCTTTGCTTCTTAAACGTTGAAAACAGATCTCTGCACGACGTCATGTGTTGCGTGCATCCCGTGTCAAGAACAAAAGCGTTCTCCGTTGAAAATTCGGCTTTTGTTGATAGCAATGCCTTTGCAGGTTTCACCTGGGACTTGGTACGACTTTTGCCTGACGCCTCAGGCTTTGCAGAGCTTCCCCTAGCTCCTTTCTGTTGACGTGGCCTCTTACAATTCCTCTGTAGATGCCCAGGCTGGCCACAATTGTAACAACAAACAACGTTCAGAGCTTCAGCTTGCTCTTTCCTTGCAATGGCAGTGGGGGCGCTACAACTCCGAGCCTCACTCCCCCTGTCAGCAACATCCGTTGCAGCAAGAACAGGAACAGCAACAGCAACAGTTCCTTCACTCCCCCTCTTGGGGTCAAAGCTCTCCTCAGCTTTCGATGAGCTTTTAGGAATTTGGCCAGCGCCATCTTGGCTCTCCCCTTCTGGGGTAGTCAACTTTCGGCTCTTGCTTCTCACTCCAGCTTCACAAGCTTTTCAGAGCTTCTGAGAGAACAAAGCCATCTCAATCTCAATCTCAGCTTTCACTCTCGAGCCTGTAAACTCCAAGAGTCTATTGGCTGTTCACTGCGTTGCACTTAGCAGCTAAATGCAGGCTGTTTTGAAAGTCCCTCCAAGAGCAGTGAGATAGCAGACAAAACAAACGCTGTTTTCTCAGTGTTTTTCCAGCCTCTCACAGTGCTCAGCCTTACCCCCGTATTGGCTAGTAACTTTCCACTTTACTGATGTTTCGTTGCATAGCAACTGGACATTCCAGGCTTGAGCAGCAAACCTTATCAATCCCAGGAATGCGAAGTATGCAGGCTGTTTCTCCGTGCTTTTTTCATCCAAAAGCAGCTTTTGTGAACCAGAGAAGAATCAATCTGCGTTCACACTTTTAGCCCATAATTCAGCATACCTTAGGGGTTCCGTTGCTCCTGGCTTATCAGCAAAAACGTTTGCTTCGGTAGCTTCCATCCACACGCTACCATATCTTCCTTTATCTCCTTGCAGAGGATGAAGTACGATCCATCAACCTCTTCTGCTGCTTTCATGGATCGAAACCATCGGCTCCGTGCTACCAGATGTTGGGAATCAAGCCCATATCAGGAGAAACTAGCAACTCTCCCAGACACCCGGCTTGATCTCCTGTTGACCTCCCTGTCTGCATTCCCCAGCAAGCTCCAGGCTAGGTCGCAATAGGCGATCCTTCTCAGCATGAGAAGAACACACCCCTCTTTCCTGCCCCCCTGGCAGGGGAAAGAGATAGACAGAAACGTATTTACATACCTTTATTTCTGTCTTTGCAGCGTTACAAAAAACATGACCGCTCTCTTCAAATTCCAGCAGTCGAGAGAGAAACACTTCCTGCACTTCCTGTACAGGAACAAAAGGAAGAGCTCATATTACACTCTGAGCTAATTCCGGTGCTTCACACTGTGAATAGACTGTCCCTCTGTTTCCCATGGACGGTCCCAACATTCCCATTATGTTTTGCTTTCAAGCTACCAGCTTTCAAGCTAACCCTAACCCTAAAACCCTAACCCTAACCCTAACCCTAATGATGTAGCGATGATGCTTAATGAACTGTATGCTGGGAGAAGATGGAAACTTTTAAAAGTCCTTGTCACCCCATCCTCGGGATTCAAAATTCCTCCTTGAACCTGTTTCACAATAAACTTTGGTCTACAGCTATTTGCTCCAGTTGGTGGCTGGACTCCTTCCTTTATTCTGATTCTGCCCAAACAGCTGGGCGACTGAGCAGCCTTGCACATAGATTTTTCCGTAACACTTCTTAAACTTGGGAATGTCTGCATGTGACTCCATCTCTACAGCTCACATAAACACCACGGAGAAGGTGGCTGGAGCCTGAAAGGCGAAAGCCTTGGCCTCAAACGCAGGACTCAGGGATGTTTCCCCCTTTTCCCCCATGGAGACCTGGGACCCCTTCTCCTTCGGAAGGGACCTCCGAGGAGGAAGCCAGGGCGGATATAAAGTTCCTTTCCCCACTTGTTAGGAGCCTGAGCTCCATTTGGGGTCCCTCCTTCTGCACCCCAAGGTTCCTCCAAGGCCTTGGGGAAGGAAACTGAGGCAGGCTCTGCTTGCTCCCCAGGGCCCTGGGCAATTTCCCTAAAGTCCCCCCACTGCCTCATGAGACCCGCAGGGATCAGGAGTGGGAGCGACTTCTCCTGTTCAACTACCGCCTGAGGGGGAGGAACAGAGGTCTTGGCCCATTTGGGGTGGCAAGCGAGGGCCATCCAGAAAGGGCTCCTGGGACCCCGAGTTCGAGAGGCAAGAAGGGGAGTCTCCAGCCTGGCCTTTCCCCTATTCCTGCAGGTGGAGCCCTTCTCCTAGCACTGACTCTTGGGGTGACAAAGGTGTCTTTGGCTGGGGAGGATAAACTAAGCGTCCCAGAATCCTTTTCGTGAGGCGGAGGAGAGGATGGGCTCCAAAAGGATGCTTTCTTTGGGGGGGGAGGGTTAGGCAGCCAAAATCAATAGATGGGGGGGCGATTAAAAGAGGGCTTGGAGCCCCTCTCAACCTGGCAGAGAAAAACACCAAGGAGCCCCCCCTCCCTCCCCCGGCTGCTGCTCTCCTCTCTCTTCCCGGCTCAATCCACCCACTTCCGGGTTCTCTCTTGCCCTCACCCAATCACCATGCACAGAGCACCCTGCTCCCCTCCAATTGCTGACCGGTCTGGAACTGAAGCTGCAGAGGAGGCCCAGGAGGCGGTCCAAGGAGCTCCCCCTTCCACAACAACCCTGCCAGGTTGGCCGCTTGCATGTCACCCCCTTTCCAGCAGGCGAAGCTGCAGGGGCCACTCACTTCCTGGCTGTCCAAAAATGGAGGAGGCGTTTGACCCTTGATGAACCTGAGGAGCCTTGAGGGGGGCAGAGAGGGGCTCTTGCCCCTTCCCAGACTTCTCCTCCAACCATTTATTACTACTGTTTATCAAACTTGGCCACCCTCACCTCTCCTGCAGCCCTGGAAGGAAAAAAACAGACACATGGCATGCATTTCTTTTCAACACGGGTTTATTCTCTAGGTTGGCTCTGCCCCACGGGGCTTACAGTCTACAGCAGAATTTACACAGAATGGGGAGGGGGGAGTTCTGGGCTCTGGGGGGAGGGAAGGGGGGCAGGTCCTAGTCCGTATTGAGAGAGAGGGCCGAGCTGCTCTGCATGGCCATCTCTGCAGGGATGTTGCGGGGAAACGGGCTCCTTTTGCACCCAGGTCTCTAGAGGGGATAAACTTGGGTCTGGACTGTACCACTTCAGGTCCCCCGGAGGGGGAGGTAAAGGGACACCTGATGACCCACATTCTATAAGTGGAGGATTCCTGATTTATTTATTTTTTGGGGGGGAGGGATATGCCAATCTTGCTCAAGTCAGTCTCCCCTACTCCAAAAAGGTTCTCTCCCACAATCCCAAAGACAACACAGGCCCCCGTCAAGAGTCTCCCAGAGCATGTGCAGAGTCTGCGGCCCAGGACCTTAGGGGTGCTTTTGATGCAATTCCTGCCTTGCGGGGGATTGGACTAGATGACCCTCAGGGCCCCCTCCCAATTCTACACTTCTATCATTTCACAGCACGCAAGTGAGGAGGGGCAGGGACTGTCAGAAAGGGGGGCTTTTGCTATGCACAGATCTGGCCCCCTCCTTAAATCAGAGCTGTGAATCTGCAGGATGCGAAGCCAAGCAGACCCCTGACCCCAAAAAGGAAGGGGAAGGGGGCTTCCAACAAGGAACCGGTGGGGCAAGATTGGGCAGCGAAAGAGGAGGGACCCAGGAGTCCGGGGGCCTACGATCCACTTCGCCCTTTCAACGGGATCCGGAGACAGGCAACAAACCAAGCCGGGAGCTGGGCTGCCCAAAGTCCGCTACTGCAGAAAGAAGAGAAATCTGTGAGATTCTGACCCGTTTCAGAGATGAAACATTAGCTGGCTGGGGGTTGCAATTGCAGGAATTGCTCCACAAGAACCCTGCGAAGTAGGCAGACTGGATCCTGCCCCCTGACCCGACTGCGAGCTTCATCATGACCAGGGACTGGGGATTCGAACCCAGATCTCTCTGCCAGGGCCTAGTCTGGCCCTCTCACCCCTGCACCGCACTGCCTCTCAGTGGGTGGCACAGAGATATTTTTTTAAAAGAATAGAAAAATGAGGAATCGAGAGAACTTGGCAGTCTTGGGAGCATCTTGGGCACTGACCTCGGATTTGGGCTTCTCCGATTTGGGTTTTTCTTCAGAAGCTGAAAAGGAGGAAAATGAAGCAGGGAAAGGTTAATGACCAGAAAACCCAGGGAAATGGACAGGAATACTTGAAAGCATGCAGAAAGCTAAAACGGAAATCAACATTTCTGAGCCGCTGGGCAGGGATGTTTTTAGCAGGCGACCAAAGAGAGTCTGGCCAAGGCGCCTGGTTGGTATCAAGAGGCAGGGAGTTCCAAAGGTTGTTGGAGCCAGGAGGGACCCCGAGGGCCATCTAGTCCAACCCCCTGCAAGGCAGGAATCTTGAACCCACAACCCTGAAATGAAGAGCCTCAGGCTCTCCCAGCTGAGCTTCTTGTACTGGCAAATGTGGGAAAGGGGAGTCAATTGGCCAATGCCAGTTCCACCAATCAAAGGCGTCAGGTGGTGGTGGAGAGAGTCCTCAACTGCTTTTACTGTCAATATTTGCATGGTCTTAATAGATTCTGAATTGTCTCCCCCAGGAAAATATTTCTATTTTTCATTATAATAATTAGACTTGAGGGAGGCTGGGTTATTGGTTTGTTTTGGTTCTCATTTTTATTATGTACGTTGTGTTTTCATCGTGCATTTTTATGCCGCAAACTGCCCGGAGATCCAGAAAAGGAGGGTGCTGTGCACATTTATAGAATCCTAGAATTGTAGAATCCGAAGGGACCCCAGGAATCTCAGCTAAAGTATCCCCTAAAATAGTGACCAAATGATAAAATAGGACCATATCAATAACAAAAATAACAGTACAGAAGGGGTGGGTGGGAACAACCTTACCCCATCGGAAGAAGGACCGCAAGACCCCCAGGAGCACAATGGCGACCAGGAACAAGCCGATGGCGTCCTCCAGGGAGGGGCCCAGGGACCCTGGGTGGGGGGAGAAGGGGCAGAGGCAGAAGGGGGGCGTCAGCGAGGGAGAAGGGGGGCGACGTCAGACCCCCACCCTGCCTTGACCACCCATTGCAGGTCCCAAAGCTGCACCTTCGCCCCACCCCCCATATCCTCCACCCCATGCCCAACTTGATCAGTGCCAATTCACAGAATCCTAGTTGGGAGGGCACCCCGGCGGTCATCTAGCCCAACCCCCTTCAAGGGAGGAATCCCAGCTAAATCACCCGGGACGGACGACCCCCCAACCTCCGCCAGTCAGGAATCGCACCCGAAGCCGGTCTTCTGAGCCTTGATACCCAGCCCCCAGGGGACCCCGGCACAGACCCCCAAGTGCAGACCCCCACCTGCCACATGGAGCACGACCGCCTTCTTGACCCCCGCCTCGCCTAGCCCAGCGTGGCCCACGTGGCAGACGTAGGAGACCCCGTGGTCCTCGGTCGGGACGGGCAGCAGGCGGGCGAAGCTGGTGAAGCTGAAGGTGCCGTCGGGAGCCTGGCGATGCCCCGAGTCCCCGATGTCCAGGAAGGCGTCCTGGGGGGCGCCGGACCCCCTCCGCTTCCAGCTGACCGAGGCACCCAGAGGGAAGAAGCCGGAGACCTCGCAGGCCAGCTGGGGCCGGGCGCCGGAGGGCACCGAGAGCGTCATGGGGCGCAGCGTCACCTGGGGCGGCTCTGCAGGGCGAGAGGGAGTGAGCAAAGCGCCCCCTGCTGACAACCAGGAGCGCTGCAGGCTCCCAGCTGCCGGGAGGGGAGAGGGGGGCTCTTGGATTCGAATCCTGAGGAAGTCAGGGTCCCCGTTGGCTTGACCAAGTGGCCAGACGCTTCTTAAGGAGCCTCCCAGTCCAGGGGCAGTCTCTCTGGATCACTTGGTTCTTAGAAGCCTAGAATCAGACAGGTGGAAGGGATCCCCAAGGGTCATCTAGCCCAACTCCTGCAAGGCAGGGATCTTAGGGCAATTTGGCCACTGCAAGGTTTAAGCACTCTCCCTATGTTCTTTTGGCGCCTCCAGGCCCAGGAGCAGTCTATCTGGATCCTTAGGTCCTGGCCGGCATTTGGACTGTGAGAATACAAGATGCTGGCTCCATGGGGGTCCCTTTGGGCAGTGGACCCCCCTTTCCCCTTCCCTCCGCCCTCCCTGCGAGGGAGACCCCCCACTGGTCGCTCACTCACCCACCACCTTGAACTCGAGCGCCTGCTGGGCGTGCAGGTGGGGCAGGTAGATGGTGCAGATGTAGGTGCCCTCGTGGTGGACGGCCACGCTCCGCAGGCGCAGGGAGGCGCCGCCGCCCTCGGCATCCAGCAGCAGCTCGGCCCCCTCCTCGGCCACCGACACCCCCCGCGTGGCTCCGTCGAAGGCCAGCACTACCTTCCCGGCCCCCCGGAACTGATGGCGCCACTCCACCGAGAAGGCCGAGGCCGGCGCCGAGAAGCCGCAGTGCAGGACCGCCGGGCGCCCGAGGCGGGACTCCAGGCGTGGCGTCCGCGTGAAGACCGACAGCACCGCTGCGCAAGGAGGGAGGAGGGCGAGGTGAGCGGGAGAGATCCCCAGCGGTCATCTAGACCACCCCCCCCCCCCCCGTGCAAGGGAGGAATCCCAGAAGGGAAAAACAACAAACCCAAGGCCGTGTTTAGCAGATGCAGCGCCAGGCTGCAAATGTCTGCCCAGCACCTCCAAATTACCACCGATAGTGTTGGGGTGGCCGTAGCTGCGCACTGCCAGCCATTGTGGGGGGCGCAACTCTCCCCCATGCCAATGCAGGAGAGTGATCCCCCGAGAGGCCAGCGCCCTGGCGCGAGGCATCACTAAGCCCTATGGGAAAGACGGCTCTGAACAAACCCACAATCTATTTGATTTATTCATTAAATTTTGTGGTTCTCAAATTTAGGGGAGACCCCCATAAACGCTCTCCCTTTCAGCCAGTGCCCTAAAAGAGGCATGGTTTGGAACAACTGTTTGCATGACCCAGTAAGAGGAAAGCAAGATTTGAAAGAGCAACAATTGCTTGCCAAATGACTCAAAATCCACTTCAAACTACTCCAAGTAGTTCAACCCAGCAGATGATTTGATCCAGGGATTTCCGCTTTCCAATTGGCCCACGGTGCCCCCCACCCCCCAGGAGGGTGTAACCAATGACTTTGGACACTCCTAATTTAAATAACTGCATCTCTGTCCCGCATTCTCCTCCCAGGGGCTCAAGGCGGCCTCCATCCCCTTCCTCTGCCATTCCCCCGTGCTGACCCTGCCAGGTAGGCCTGCCTGAGAAGCACCGACTGGCCCTCGGTCCCTCTCTCCCAGGCTTTTGGCGCAGGGCTCTAACCGCTAGGCCGCGCTGCTCCCCTTCCGCTCGCCAAGTGGTACCTGCGGTGGTGGTGACGCTGCTGACCCCATCCTGCTGCTTCCAAGGCAGGGCCTCCTCAGTGTGCAGGACGCTGCTGACCCCGAACTTGGCATCGGGGGCCTGGATGCTGGCGATGAGCCACTTGCCCCTCTCCAGGGCGCGGGGGCAGCCCCCTCCGTCCGCCAGCCCCTCCGCCCAGGCGACGTGGGACTCTTGCGGCGCGTAAGCGTTGATCTCGCAGGAGGATTCAGTCTCGCTGGCATCCGGACTCAGCCAGGGCGGGGGGGTGGCTGAGGCCTGACCGCCCCACAGGGCCCCAGAGGGGTCTGCCGGGGGGACAAAGCGGGGAGAGGTGAACCAGTGTCTGGGGGGGATGACAAGCCTTGTCTCTCCACTGCCGGACCCCCCCAACCTACATCGCAGGGGGTTGGAGTGGATGACCTTTGGGGTTCCCAACTCCACCGTTCTGCGTCAGCCAGTTCAGTTCAACTCACAGAATCACAGAATTGGAAGGGACCCCTGAGGGTCATCTAGTCCAACCCCTGCGATGCAGGAATCTCAGCGAAAATAAGATGCCCTCTAAGGAGGATTTGTTTTGTCTATGGGATTTAAATGCCAGTTAATAAACTAAAAGAATCAAGCAGTTTTGTACCTCTGAAAAGTGGAAATGTTAAGGTTGGAAAACAATATATCCATAATGTCAGGGGTGCCTCAGGTCCCAGCTCACAAAGGACCAACGCCAGTGTCTCTTTATATACAGAAGTCTTTATTGAAGTTCATTGTTGGTTTGACAGCCGTGGCGCGCAGCCCTACGTCTGTAACTCTAGACCGTCGAAGCTCCGTCTGACTCTTCCCCTCCCCTACACCAGTTTAACACCCGAGCTTTGCTCCACCTCTTCCTCTGCTCTTTTCTCCTCTGGGTCCTCCTGCCCCCTGGGGTCCCACCCCTCCTGGACTCTTCGGAGGCGGATTCCTCTGACTCCTCCCCCTGTCTCCGGCGGGCTTTGGGACCTGGCTCCCAATCCGGATTTTCTGCTGACCCGCGCGCCTGCACATTTGAACTTGGCGCGCGCGCCCAGCCGGCCACTTTCCTCCTAACGGCTACACTGCTCCTGTCACTGCTTCCTTCTTCGGAGGGGCTGGCTGGAAATGACCTCCGCTCCGCCCCTCCACGGAGGCGTGGTCAGTTCTGACTCTCTCTCTCTCCCTGCTGGAGTGGACGCCGGTTCTGCTCTGTGGGCTTCTTCCCCCCCGCTACGCTCTGGCAGGGAAGCTGGCCCTGATCTCCAGCTCCCGCTTGGGGACTCACCGCTGGCCCCCCTTGCTCTGACCCTGGGCGCCTCTTTCTGAGAATCTTCTGATTCGCTGGAGAGACTCATGGAATCTCTCGGGTCACTGTCATACCCTCCTAAGCTCCCTTCAGATTCCTCCCCTTTGCTCTCCAACTCCTCTTTCCCCTTTGGCTCAGCCCCTGAGCCCCTGACACATAATAAGCATAAATAAATTAAATTAATCCACAACAATAGGACTCCTGAGTTCTTGAGATGATTTGTTTTGTCCATTTACTGTATTTATTTTTCCCAATGGGAACTATAAAATGGTGATTTTCTTGAGTCAAAATGAGAGTAACCCTGAACATTTTTAAGAAAAAAAGCACTGTACCTATATACCAGAGAAGCATGTATGGAACTATAGGTAAAGGTAAAGGTACCCCTGTGGGGGGCGGACTGAGGGGGGGGCGGAGGGAGACCCCCAAGAAGGAGGGCTGAGGGGACCCCCTGGGTGTGGGGGGCGGACTGAGGGGGGGAGTGGAGGGAAAGGGCCCCTCGCTCAGGAGCCCCCCAAGTCTGACTCCGCCAGGGACACAACTCAGTCCAGGAAGGAGTGGGAAGAAGGGGCAGAAATGGAGTCCAGCATTTGACCACCATGTCTAGAAAGCGGAACATCGGCCTGAGAAGAGAAGCTGCGCCTGGACTTCTGCGTTTAATGCCCTGACAGCCTCCAAGGTGAGGCAAGAAGTTGACTTCTGCCTGAAAGAACCCGTCTCCGGACCCCACCTTTTCCTCGGTAAATAGAACTTTTCTTCTTTGTTCCGCTTCTGCCCTGGACTCTAAATCCCCAAGTTTTCCCTCACACAAGAGAGGCTGTGGTCAATGGCAGAAATTCACTGAATTGGCATAATGTGAGGCGGATCCGCTATATTTAATTGGGGGCCGTTAGCAGGGACATAATGCGTCTTTATGAATTGGAGGCTTGAGGGGGGAATCCGCTACAGGGCCGTTATAAAATGATCATAAAGAGTTGTAGAGTTGGAATGCATTTATACCAAATATAGTGGGTTAAGAATCAACATCTATGTTTTGGGATAATAATATCACCTAGACATTAGATAAGTATATATGGAATTGGAATTCTTAACTCTTATAGTGATATAGTGTATTATTATTATTATTATTATTATTATTATTATTATTATTATTATTTAGTGTTGTTCAATCACACTGATGTTTTAAAAATAAAAAAGTAAACACCTGTAGGTTGGACCCCGAGGGACATCTAGTCTCACCCCCTGCAATGCAGGAATCTTAGCTCAAGAATCCCTGACATTTGGCCTTCCAGCCTCTGCTTGGAAAACCTCCAAGGAAAGCAACTCTGTCCCTGGAGGTTTAAAAACGGAGATTGGGGAAGGAGTGTTTGCTGACACTGAAGATCCAGAGAATCCTTTAAGTTTCCCAGCCTCAGTTGTGGCGCCTGTGAAATGGGTATATCACAGTGTGTGGGTGGGGGGGGGGGTGCGTAATAATTAACTCAGGCCCAGGTTGGGAAATGCTGCATCAGCCCCACAGCGAAATGGGTTTCCCAGCCTCAGTTGTGGCGCCTGTGAAATGGGTCTCCCAGGGAGGCGGAATTCAGAGGTGCTTCAAGTCCCTCCAGGTGAATGAGAAGCAGGGATGGGACCCAGGGGACAGGTGGGGGTGTCCTATGGGGGGTCTCCATACCCAGGACCTGGAAGGCCAGGCCGGCCTCCACCTCCGGGGGCAACTGGGACTCCAGGGCAGCTTCTTCCAGGCGTCTCCCGGGTGGGGGCAGGAACAAGATGGCGGGGCGCTGCTTGGGGGCGCTGGACATGCCGGAGCCTCCGCCCCCAGCCTCCTCCAGGAACCAGCAGCCCCGCTTGGCCAGCGGAGGCGAGGATCTGCCGAAGGACGCTCCTGCGAGGAGAGGAGGAAGAAGAAGAAGAAGAAGAAGAAGAAGAAGAAGAAGAAGAAGAAGAAGAAGAAGAAGGTGGACTAGATGCCCCTGGGGGTCCCCAAAGCAGCAGCAGCAGCATCTGGGTCCGGAGCAAGGGGACCTCTCCCCCCCAGCCCAGCCTCCAAGCCCAATCCAGGTAGACTGCCTCTGGGCCTGGAGGCTCCACCGAGAGAGCCCTGCTGGATCCGGACCAGGGCAAGGTAGACTGGCTCTGTCCAGGGAGGCTCCATTGGGACGCGGCGGGGAAGAAGATGCCCCCGAGGGGGGCCGGAGGGCAGAAGCAGCGGGGCAGCAACGGGGCCGGATTCGGGACTCGGCCAGGAAACGGAAAGCGAAAGCGGAGGGACTAGCCCGGGCCAAATTCCCCCCACCCTGCCCCGCTTTGCGACAGGCAGAAATCCCACCGGAGAAGTTTCCCCCGCCAGCCCCTTCCTGCACCCGCTGAGTTTCTGCCTTGCAGGGGGAGGAAATCCGACCACGGGGGCGAGGGACGCCTCCTCCTCCGCCCCCCCCCCCCGAGGGAACCCAGGCGCCCGGCCCCGAGCTCTCCTCCTCCCGCGCCCTGCGAGGGGGGACCCAGGCGTCCGGCCTCGACCTACCCAGCAGCAGCAGCAGCAGCGGGAGCCCCTTGGCGCGGAGCGGAGCGGGTTGGGCAGCCATGAGGCTCCGCAGGGAGAGAGCAAGGAGAGGCGGCGAGCGGCGATGGCGGAGACTCCGTCCGCGCTTCCCCTTTCGATTTCGGAGCCCCGGAAGGAGGGCGGGGCAGGAGGGAGGGGGAAGCTCAACATCAAAAACGAAAATCATGGCCACTGGTCCCATCACCTCCTGGTAAATAAGAAGGGGAAGAAATGGAGGCAGTGAGAGATTTTACTTTTTTGGGCTCCATGATCACTGCAGATGGTGACAGCAGCCACGAAATTAAAAGACGCCTGCTTCTTGGGAGAAGGGCAATGACAGGCCTAGACAGCATCTTGAGAAGTAGAGACATCACCTTACCAACAAAGGTCCGTATAGTTAAAGCCATGGTTTTCCCAGTAGTGATGTATGGAAGTGAGAGCTGGACCATCAAGAAGGCTGATTGCCAAAGAATTGATGCTTTTGAATTCTGGTGGTGGAGGAGACTCTTGAGAGTCCCATGGACTGCAAGAAGATCAAACCTATCCATTCTGAAGGAAATCAGCCCTGAGTGCTCACTGGAAGGACAGCTCCTGAAGCTGAGGCTCCAAGACTTTGGCCACCTCATGAGAAGAGAAGACTCCCTGGAAAAGACCCTGATGTTGGGAAAGATGGAGGGCACAAGGAGAAGGGGACGACAGAGGATGAGATGGTGGGACAGTGTTCTCGAAGCTACAAACATGAGTCTGACCAAACTGCGGGAGGCAGTGGAAGACAGGAGTGCCTGGTGTGCTCTGGTCCAGGGGGTCCGGAAGAGTCGGACACGACTAAACGACTAAATAAACAACAACAATTTAGACCCCACCCGCACATCTGGGGGCAGGGCACGAGGCTGCTGTCTAGATGGCCTCTGAGCCGAGAATCACAGAGAATTCTGCACATGCTCTGGACCATCCAGATTCTGGGAGGGAGGGAGAGCGGCCTGCTAGCTGCGCTCAGCTTGCAAAGGGTTAAATCAAACAGAGCTGGAGTCCTAGAGAGGACAGGAAGCAGAGACAGCAGGCAGCAGGTCCTCCAGAGCAAAATCCCCTCCATCTGTGTCCAGCCCCTTCCGGCCTCTCTTGGGAAGAGTTCGGTGAGTCTCCTCTCTCTTCCCCCTTGGGGTGCCTGGGGGAGAAGAAGAAGAGTTTGGATTTTGATATCCCGCCTTTCACTCCCTTTAAGGAGTCTCAAAGCGGCTAACATTCTCCTTTCCCTTCCTCCCCCACAACAAACCCTCTGTGAGGTGAGTGGGGCTGAGAGACTTCAGAGAAGGGTGACTGGCCCAAGGTCACCCAGCAGCTGCAGGTGGAGGAGCGGAGATGCGAACCCGGTTCCCCAGATTACGAGACTACTGCTCTTAACCACTACCCAGAAGGGGGTCCCAGGGCTGCAGGGGGTGTTCTGCTTCTGAATGGCAGGGGAGACCCCCAAGTCTGGGAGCAGAGGGTCCTGCTGCCCCCCATTCCTCTCTGCCAAGTCTGGGGGGGAAATGGGGGAGCCCCTGCCAGGCCATCCTTTCCCCCTGCCAGATCCTCCTCCAGATCAGCTCAGGTCTCGAGCCCAGAGCCCCAAGGGAAGCCTCTCTGGGCAGAGGCCATGAATCAGCCATTGAAGAATGTTATGAATAACATACTGAATAAAGGAACATTACCAATTACCAGTCTTTTAGAAAGAAGCATATATTACAATAATTCCAAAACAAGGTGCTGATCCATTTATGGTGAAAAATTATAGGCTAATTTCGTTATTAAATAATGATTATAAACTTTTTGCTAACATTTTAGCAAATAGGTTAAAAGAAATGATGAAAGAAGTAATTCATGAAGATCAAGCAGGCTTCCTTCCTGGTTGACATATGAAAGATAATGTAAGAAATATGGTAGGCCTAATTGAATATTTGGAGACCTGGAATGACAAGCAAGCAGCTTTAATATTTATAGAAGCATAAAAGGCCTTTGACAATATTTCATGGAACTTTATGAAAAAGAATTTAGAGATGATGGACTTTGGTCAACCTTTCCATATGGGACTAGGAGCTATTTATAACAACAACAACAATTTATTTATATCCCGCCCTCCCCAGCCAAAGCCAGGCTCAGAGTGGCTAACACCAGTAAAAATAGCACAATTTACATAAAATCACAGTCAATTAATTAAAAAACATTCTAAAATCAGTTCAGAATCAAATTAATGGCAACCATTGGGCTAGAGTTCTATGAAGATTACAGAAGGAGAGAGGGGGTCAGACTGTGTCTTGGCCAAAGACCTGGCGGAACAGCTCTGTCTTGCAGGCCCTGCAGAAAGATGTCAAGTCCCGCAGGGCCCCAGTCCTGTGACAGAGCATTCCACCTGATTGGGTCCATGGCCAAAAAAGCCCTGTCTCAGGCTGAGGCCGGCCTAACCTCCCTATGGCCCGGGATCTCCAAGATGTTTTTCTTTGAAGACCGTAAGGTCCTCCGTGGGACATACCAGGAGAGACGGTCTCGTAAGTACGAGGGTACTAGGCCGTATAGGGCTATAAAGGTTAAAAGCAGCACCTTTAATCTGACCCTGTACTCCACTGGGAGCCAGTGCAGCTGGAATAGCACTGGGTGAATGTGATCCTGCGGCGAGGACCCCGTAAGGAGTCTCACCATGGCATTCTGCACCCGCTGGAGTTTCTAGGTCAGTCTCAAGGGCAGCCCCATGTAGAGTGAGTTACAATAATCAAGTCTCGATGTGACCTTTGCGTGGATCACAGTGGCTAGGTCAGGGCAAGAGAGGTAAGGGGCGAACTGCTTAGCTTGGCGGAGATGAACAGAAAGCCAAACTGATTGTTAACAACACTTTAACAGAAACTTGTTGTCAGGGCCGCCTCAGGTCCCAGCTCACAAGAGACCAACGCCAACTCCACTTTATTTACAAAAGTCTTTATTGAAGTACATTGTTTATTCCACAGCCAAGGCGCGCAGCCCCACGTCTGTTACGCTTAGACCGCTGAAGTCCCCTCTGAATCAGTCCCGCCTCTACACCAGTTTAAGAGCCTTGTGCTAGTCCACCTCTTCCTGTCCTTCCTTTTCCGCAGGGTCTTTCTGCCCCCCTGGGTTCCTTCCCTCCTGCTTTCCCCTGACGCTGAGTCCCCAGACGCCTGCTCAGGAACCAGGAACGGCTCCGAGTCCGCTACGAGAGGGAACCGAACAAGGGGGAGTGACACAAGAGGAGTCCATCAACGAGGTCACAGAGATTTTGGACTCTAGATGGGGAGAAGAGGGAGTAGAATACCTCCTCGCCAAGGAGGGCTTCCCGGCCAGTGCCAACAGCTGGGTGCCAGGCTATGCCTTGGAGGAACCTCTGCTCAAGGACGAGTTTCACGCCCTTTTCCCACACAGGCCCATGCCAGCAGACTTTTTCGACGATTGGCTTTTCACACCGACGCTTTCAGCCAGCACTTTCCACGGGTTCGACTCGGACGAGCAACCGACAATGGACACGCGTTCCCCGGAGGGGTCGCCCTAGGGATCTGCCTCAGAGCCCTCGTATTGGTGGGACGATAGACCAGAGGAGCAGTGGCGCAGGAAGTGGCTGGAGGTTCCAGGTCGAGCGACGGACCCGGGAACGACTGAGGCGGAGACGGACGTGGACATGTTCGGGGAGGACCTGGGCTTCGAGCATGGCGGCACAGAGATGGAAGCGGAGGTGACCGCTGTCGACGAGCGCAGGGAGGAAGAATCGGAAGTCTTCAGTTGGAGGCCCGCCAAGGGAAGCGAACTGTATCCGGCATTCGTCCCCATGACTCGGCAGCACCCAGCTCCCGCACCGGAAGGAGGGGAGGGGGGAAAGGGGGGCTTCGAGGGGGGGATGGATGTCAGGGGTTCAGGAGCAGAGGCGAGGGCAAGGGAGGAAACAGAGAGCGAGGGGGAGGAGTCCGAAGAAAGGATGAGTGATGACGACGACCCGAGATCTCCGAGTCTTTCCAGTGAATCGGAAGATTCACAGAAAGGAGCGCCAGTGGCCAGAGCAAAGGGGGGGCCTAGGGGGACACCCCAGGAGGAAGGGACCAGCGGGGGTTCAGAGGGCAGCAGTTGGAAATCGGGGCCAGCGTCCCCACCAGAGCGCAGTGGAGAGGAAGGACGTCAGGGATCGAGCCCTGGCAGCTCGCAGCAGGGAGGAGGGCATGAGTCAGGAGTGACCACGCCCCCATCGGGGAGCGAAGAAACGGTCAAGCGGAAAGTGGAAGGTTGGGCGCGCGCGCCAAGTTCAAATGCACAGGAAGGCGGCGCAGTAAGCAGCCCGGAAAGGGAGCCGGGTCCTAAAGCCCGACGCAAGGAGACAGGAGGGTCCGGGGGGTCAGCGTCAGAGGAGTCCCGGAGGGAGGAGACCGCGGGGGGCAGAGGGACCCAGAGAAGGACGGTCAGGCGGAAAAGGTGGAGTAAGGCGAGGATATTAAGTTGGTGTACGAGGGGCGGAGATTCAGACGGAGCTTCGCCGGTCTAGCCATAAGACGTAGAGTTGCACGCAGCAGCTTGGAAATGGAAACTGTAACTCAATAAAGACTTTTATAAAGCGAACGCTGGCTAGCGTGATCCTCTGTGAGCTGGGATCGGGGAGCAGCTCTGACAACTGGCAAAAAACCCCAAAAATGTTCATACTCACACGAGAAACCATATCAGTGCCAAAGATTTCAGGCCTTCATCTGCCCAGATGCAACAAAACATGCCTCCCTCACATTGGTCTCTGCAACCACAGCAGGCGCTGCAACTCTTTGATGGTTTTTCCTCAATGACACACTCTTCCATTGTCTCTCAAGACAAGGGAGACGGATGCCTCACCTGGTCCTGGTCCTCACCAACAGGGAGGAACTGATCGATGAAGTAGAAGTACTGGGAAACTTGGGAGGAAGTGATCATGTTCTCCTGGGTTTCATGAGGCAAGGGGAAGCGGAGTGTCATTGTGTGGGAATGTTGAGGGTGGCAGGAGAGGATATATTGATTATCAATCTCCTTCCTAACTTAGCAGAGTGCATTCCTCTTCTGATGCAGCAGAAACCTGGTTGCAAACTTGTGTGAGTTTCTTAAGGCAATAAGCAATTCAATCTGGCTTGCCCAGATTGAAATATGTTCTACTATTCCTGGTAAGATCCCCTTTTAAATCCCTCCTAAAAGAATAAAGACACCACAGTCTTATTCATAAGTAACAAAAAGAAAAAAAAATCCTTCTAGTAGCACCTTAGAGACCAACTAAGTTTGTTATTGGTATGAGCTGTTAATGACTGCAATTGGTCTAACAGGATAAAGCAGGGGATGAGATGGCTAAAAATAGCTTTATCATGTATAATGAGATAAGAATCCAATATCTCAATGTCAGACATTAACAGTCATCAACAGGTTTACCACACCTATCAGCCAATCACCCATTCCCACCACCCTTCTGAGTAATACCCCTCCCCACCTTCTCACTATATATAAGGGTCTGGTGACTTCTGTTTCAGTGTAGCTGAAGAAGTGTGCATGCACACGAAAGCTCATACCAATAGCAAACTTGGCTGGTCTCTAAGGTGCTACTGGAAGGAATTTTTTATCTTGTTTCAACTACGGCAGACCGACACGGCTACCTACTGTAACAAAAAGTAGTTTTACTTACGAGCAGGCAGAGCACAGTGTGATCCCCGAAGGCAAGCTTAAAGCTTAAAGTTACAAATGTACAAACAGGTTTACCCCATATGGAAGATGACCTGGGGACTGCTGTGGCAGCTAGCAGTCCAGTCCAGGTGATGCAGGAAGGTCAAAAAGGAGAGAAGCAGAAGGTAGCAGCATGACTTGGCCTTTTACCAGGTCTGGAAGGGTCACGCCCACCTACTAGTCACATGCAAGGAAGGATGCTCCAGGCCCGGAGGAACAGGAAGTTTCAACTGGCTGGACCAAACATTCCCTTGCATGCCCACTCTAGCAAAACAAGGAATATTGTACATGACTGTTCCCAGTGGATTATATCCCACAAATTGGACATTTACCCTGGACTTAAAAAAAACTGAAAGAGTTACTGGGGATGTTCCCATGGTCAGAAATACTCAGAGAGAAGGGAGTCGAAGAAGGATGGGGATTTATTTAAGGCGAAATATTGAAGGGCCAAATGCAGACAATTCCATCAAGAAAGACAATTGGGAGGCATCTAAGGAAACGGATGTGGCTGCGTAAGGAGCTTACAGATGAGCTGAGAGTTAAGAAGAGCATGTATAAGAAATGGAAGGAAGGGGAAATCACAAAGGAGGAGTAGAGACGAGTAGCCAGCAGTTGCAGGGTGAAGGTCAGGTTGGCTTAAAGCTCAAAATGAGCTCAGGCTTGCAAAAGAGGTTAAAAATTATAGGAAAGGTTTCTTTTACTATGTCCAAAGAGCAAGGAAGTTGTAGGAGAAGAAGGGGGTATGCTATTGGGTGACAAAGCGAAGGCAGAACTGTTCAACACCTATTGTCTTCATCCCAAAGGAAAGTGATGCCCAACCTGGTGATAATCAAATAAATGATGTAAGGAGGGAACTGCAGCCCAAGTTAGAAAATGAGGTAACAAGAAATGAATTCAGATCTCCAGGGCCTGATGGGCTGCATCCAAGGGTACTAAAGGAGCTTGAGGATGTAATCTCAGAGCCTTTGTCTGTGATCTTTGAGAAGTCTTGGAGAACAGGTGAGGTCCCTACAGACTGGAGGCGGAAAAGGGTCTAGTAGCACATCTAGGCCACCAGCCCAAGTTGATCTAATGGAAATGAGATTCTGACTAAACAATAGAGAAAACATTACAAGAAAGAAGATTCCACCTAAACATTAGGAAGAACTTCCTGTCAATAAGAGCTGTTCGACAGTGGAATTTGCTGCCAAGGAGTGTGGTGGAGTCTCCTTCTTTGGAGGTCTTTAAGCAGAGGCTTGACAACCATATGTCAGGAGTGCTCTGATGGTGTTTCCTGCTTGGCAGGGGGTTGGACTCGATGGCCCTTCTGGTCTCTTCCAACTCTTATGATTCTATTATTCTGATGGTAAGAGACAGTGGAAAGGAACTACCTTGGAAACTGTGCTTAAAACACCATCTCTGCTTAAAAGATCTTTCATTGGCAGAGCTTGAGATCCAACAAATATGAGGGAAGTTGAAGTCTCCCACGAGTACTGTATCCCTCCTTTTGAATGTTTGGGAATCTGCTCTAGGAAGGCACCATCCAAGTCTTCAGTCTGGCTTGGCAATCTATAACAGACACCCACTGGGAAGCCACTGCTGTTTCTCCTACAATTTTTATCCCTATACTCTCAATCTGCTTTCCATGCTCCCGGTCATGGATTTCTTCACAAGTGTACACAGTGGTACCTCAAGTTACAGACGCTTCAGATTACAGACGCTTCAGGTTACAGACTCTGCTAACCCAGAAATAGTACTGTCAGAGACTGCCTCCAGGTCCCAGCTCACAGAGGACCAACGCTAGCCAGCGGTAATATACAAAAGTCTTTATTAAAGTACATTATCCATTTTCAAACCCTAGCGTGCGTCTCTACGTCTGGACACTAGACCGGCGAAGCTCCGTCTGAGTCTCCGCCCCCTGTACACCAGCTTAAGACTCTAGCCTTACTCCACCTTTTCCGTCTCTCCTTCCGCCTCTGGGTCCTACCACCCCCCGGGGTCCCTTCCTTCCTGGACGCTTCGGAGGCGGACCCCTCGGACTCTTCCCCCTCCCTTCGGCGGGCTTTAGGACCTGGCTCCCTATCCGGGCTGCTCATTGCGCCACCCTCTTGTACATTTGAACTTGGCGCGCGCGCGCTGCCTCCGACCTTCCTTTTGACCGTTTCCTCGCTCTCTGATGCAGGCGTGGCTAACCCTGACTCATGTCCTTCCGCTGACGGAAAGCTGCCTGCTGCCGATGCCTGGGACTCCTCCCCCCTACTGCTCTCCGGTGGGGAAGCTGGTCCCGATTTCCAGCTGCTGCTCTCTGAGTCCCCTCTGGCCCCTCCTTCCTGAGGTGTTCCCTCTGGCAACCCCCTAGCTCTGACCACGGGAGCCCCTTTCTGTGAATCCTCCGATTCGCTGGAGAGACTTAGAGACCTCGGGCGGCTCTCATCGCTCACTTCCCCCTCGGATTCCTCCCCCTCGGTCTCTAATTCCTCCCTTTCCTGTCCCTCTGCTCCTGAGCCCCTGACATCCATCCCCCCCTCGAAGCCCCCCCTTCCCCCCTCCCCTCCTTCCGGTGTGGGTACTGGGTGCTCCGTCGTAGCGGGGGTGAGTGCCGGATACAGTTCGTCCCCCGTGTCGTACATCAAACCGGCTAGGTCCGGCTCGTTCTCCGTGCACTCGTTGACGTCAATCTCCTCTGCTTCCATGTCTCTGCCTTCGTGTTCGAACCCCACATCCTCCCCCCACACGTCCATGTCCGTCTCGCCCCCGTTCCCCTCTGAGGGCGATTTCTGCCAAGGACCCCCCAGCCACTTCCTGCGCCACTGCTCCTCTGGTCGATCGTCCCACCAATAAGAGCGGTCTGAGGCAGACCCCGAGGGTGAGCCCTCCGGGGAGCGTGTGTCTGGTGCCGGTTCCTCGTCCAAGGCGAACCCCTGGAACGTGCTGGCTGAAAGTGTGGGTGTGAAGAGCCAGTCGTCGAAATACTCGGCTGGCATGGGCCTGTGTGGGAAGAAGGCATGAAATTCTTCCTTGAGCAGAGGCTCCTCCAAGGCATAGTCCGGCACCCAACTGTTGGCACTGGCCGGGGTACCCTCTCTGGCTAGGAGATGTTCTACTCCCTCTTCCCCCCATCTCGAGTCTAAAATCTCTGTGACCTCGTTGATGTGCCCCCCTCTTGGCGGCCCTCCCTTTCTGGGCCTTTCTCTGAGCGGGTCTGGCGCTGTGCCTGGCTCCTGAAATCTATGAGGTGCTTTGTAGGGCGTGAGCACCGATCTATGGAACACCGGATGCATTCTGGAACCCTCCGGAAGTGCTAACCGGAAGGCCACTGGATTGACCTGTGCCTGGACTTGGTAAGGCCCTAGCTGCTTATGTCCTAGCTTCTTCTTCGCTAACGATCCGGTCGGCACTGCTTGCGCTGCTAACCAGACCCAGTCTCCCACCTGTATGTCTTCCCCAACTCTTCTGTGTCTGTCAGCCTGCAGTTTGTATGCGTGCTTTGCTAGTTCTAACTGCCTCCTGAGCTGTTCGTGGACTTCCTGCAACTCCGACGCTAAGGCTTCCGCTGCCTGTGGCTCCCCCTCCCCCACTCTCTCTAAACCCGGGAAGGTTCTGGGATGCCTCCCGTTGTTGGCGAAGAACGGCGTCACCCCCGTCGACACGTGCTTCGTATTGTTGTAAGCGAACTCTGCGAGGGGCAGGTAGTCTACCCATGTCGTAGGCTGCTGATTGGCGTAGCATCTCAGGTACTGCTGCATGATGGCGTTGACCCTCTCCGCTTGCCCGTTGGTCTGTGGGTGTCTCGCCGACGCTAGGTTGATCTTGACGTTCAGGATGCCCATCAGCTTCTGCCAGAAGTTCGAGATGAACTGGCGCCCCCGGTTGGAGAGAATAGACCGTGGCAGACCGTGGACTTTAAACACGCGGTCTATGAACAGTTTGGCGGTCTGTTCCGCCGTGGCCACCTTCGCACACGGAATGAAGTGTGCCATTTTGATAAACATGTCCACCACCACTAGCACTGCTGTCTTTCCCCTCGAACTGGGCAGGTCCGTGACAAAGTCCAGGGCCACCCTCTCCCACGGTTCCGATGGTGTCTGCAGCGGTTCCAGCAGTCCCGCCGGCGGTTTGTGAACTGACTTGGCCCTCTGGCAGGTGTCGCATCTCGAGACGTAATCCGCTACTTCCCCCCGCATCTTGGGCCACCAAAAGTCTCTGGCCACTAATTCTACCGTCTTTTCTTTGCCAAAGTGCCCGGCGGTGGGAGCGTCGTGTAGCTGCTGCAGTACCCTTGCGCGGAGGTCGTCTCCCGGCACGTAGAGCGCTCCCTTGCGGATGAGTAACCCGTCTCTTATCTGGAACTCGTCGTCCTTCGCCGTGCCCTTGTGCACCTCCTCCATCTTGGCTCGTGCGAAGGGGTCCTCCTGCAGCGCTTGACATACGGCGTCCAGGTCCACGGTTGCCGAAGCGCATGCCCACGCTTCCGGTGCGAAAATGTGCTTGGCCGCCGACGGTGCCGCCTCCTCGAGGTATTGCGGCTTTCTGGACAATGCATCCGCCATTACGTTGTTGTCGCCCGGGATGTACTCTATCTTGAAGTCGAAGTCCGCGAAGAACTCCGCCCATCTAATGTGCCTCTTGTTCAGGAACCTCGCCGTGCGCCAGTACTCTAGATTCTTGTGGTCCGTGCGGACCTGCACTGTGTGTCTGGCTCCGATAAGGAAGTGCCGCCATGCCTTGAACGCTGCATGGATGGCTAGCAACTCCCTGTCCCAGATGGTGTAATTCTGCTCCGACTTGCTGAGCTTCCTCGAGTAGAAGGCGCACGGCCTCCAGTCCCCCTGCTGGTCTTGTTGCAACAGGACGGCTCCCACGGCTCTGTCTGAGGCGTCTGTCTCCACCCTCATTGGTCTGCTGGGATTCACATGCAGCAGCTGCTCTTCGGACGCGAAGAGGCGCTTGAGTTTCTGAAAGGACTGCTCCGCTTGCTCCGTCCAGATGAATTTCTTCTTCTTGGAGCTGAGCGTGTCGGTGATGGCCGCCGTCTGCATAGCGAACCCCTTGATGAACTTGCGGTAAAAGTTGGCAAAGCCGACAAACCGCTGGACTTCCTTCCGATTGCGCGGGCTTTTCCAGTCCAATACTGAGCGAACCTTGGCGCTGTCCATGGCGAGCCCCTTGTCCGACAGTTTGTAGCCCAGGAAATCCACCTCCGTCATGTCGAACTGGCACTTCTCCAGCTTGGCGTACAGCCTGTGCTCCTTCAGTCTCTGCAGAACTTCCCTGACATCCCTCTCATGCGCCTCTCGCGACTCAGAAAATATCAGGATGTCGTCCAGGAAGCATACGCACTTCTTGTAAAGGAGTCCCGCCAACACGTGATGCATGAAGGCTTGAAAACAGTGAGAGCCATTTTGTAATCCGAAGGGCATAACTCTGTATTCGTAGGTGCCCAGTGGCGTGAACATGGCCGTCTTCCACTCGTCGCCCTCCCGCATGCGAATCAGGTTGTACGCCCCTCACAGATCCAACTTGGTAAAAACGCGTCCTTTCCTCACCGTCGCGAGCAGGTCGTCTATCTTGGGCATGGGGAAGGCCGAGGGCTTGGTTTTCGAGTTCAAAATTCTATAGTCCACCACCAGTCTTTTTTGGGGCGTATCCCGCTTCTTCACAAAGAATACTGGGCTGCCTCCCACCGCTTTCGACTCCCGGATGAACCCGCGCTGCAAATTGTGATCTATGAACTCCCTGAGTTCCTGCAGTTCATCCTCAGACATGGAATACAGTTTCCCGGTTGGCAGCGTCGCCCCCGGCAGGAGGTCAATCTTGCAGTCATAGGGTCTGTGCGGAGGTAGCTTGTCCGCCTCCTTCTCACAGAATACCTCCAAAAATTCCGCATACTTGAGAGGCACTGCTTGCAGCGTGCCCAAATGTAGCTGCGGGTCATCCTCTTCCCCTTCTGGGCTAGGTAGGATGCAATGTTCCGCACAGTAGGAGGAGCCAAAAGTCAGTTGGCGTTGGTACCAAGCCAATGCTGGGCTGTGCCTGTGCAGCCAACTCATGCCCAAAACTACGGGCGTGTCCGACAATTGGGTGACATTGAAGCTGATGACTTCCCGGTGATTCCCAATTTGCATCACCATAGGTGGTGTCTGCTGTACCACCTGCCCCCCCCAGCAGTTCCCTGCCATCTACTGTGACCACCTTCAGGGGCAGCGTGGCTGGCAGTAGCGCTATGTTGTGTTGCTGAATAAACTCCAGTCCTATAAAGTCCGCATTACTGCCAGAGTCAATCGTAATAGGCACTTCTAAGGTGAGTCCATTGGGCAGCTGGAGCGATGCGGTGAGCTGCACCACTGGTTTGGGCGGGAGGGGGTCTGTGGGCTGCAAAATCTCTGGGGACTTCTTCACTGACTCGTCTGGCTGGGCCCCAGTGCCTCCGTTTCCAGCCAGACTCCGTCGTTTCCCTGCTGTGGTCCTCTCTGCTGAGTTGCTTCCATTACTGTCAATGAAGCTGCAGTGTGCTTGTGGAGCCTCTGGGGACACTCTTTCGCCATGTGCTGTCCACTGTCGCAGATATAGCACTTCCTGTTCCCTCTAGGCGGATTTGTTTTGACTGCTCCCGGTGTTAAGGCTCTGGTTGCTGAGTGAGCCCTAGCACCGCCAATCTCCATCGGCTCTTCGCCCCCTCCCTGTGGAGGCGTGGACTGCGCACGCGCGACATCCCTGGGCAAGAGGGGGGGCCCTCTCGCTGGTGTGCGTCCCCAACGCCCTTCTTCTTTGCTCCATGGGCGTTCTTCCAGCCGCACACCCACCGTTAGCGCTCTTTCAACCACTTGCTGAGTGCTTTTGGGTCTCTCCCCCCTTGCGATCTCATCCTTGACCTGCGGGTTCAATCCCTCCCAAAAGAGGTCTCTAACAGGCGGAGAATCCTTATCCCAATCCAGGACGTTGACCAATGCAAAAAAGCGGGAATGAAACTGCCTTACGCTGGCTTTCCCTTGTCTTAGCCCAAATATGTCCTTCCGGGCAATGTCAATGTCAATGTTTGATAAAAAGCAGGAATCCATTGCTTTAATGAATGCATCTACGCTCCGGAGCGCTGGATCCTTATCTCTCCACAGATTGCGCAGCCATGCTTTCGCGTCCCCTTGCAAATGGGACAAGATAAACCCCACCTTCTCTTGCTCATCTCTAAAGTCTTTTTCCAGCAGTTTCAGCGCAAACTGCACGTCTGCTCGGAAATTGGGGTACTGCTGTAAATTCCCATCGAACTGAGATACAAGGCTGCCTCCTCTCTTCCCCAACCCAATCCCCTCGGATCTGGGTCCCGGTTGCCCCTGCTTCGCAAGCACTTCCAACCTGGCTTGGAGATCTCTGCAGGCAGCAGCCGCTTCGTCTTCTCTCTTCCTGGATGCGATTACCTCCGCGTTGAGTTGTGTCACCGCATTTTGCAAGGCAGCTATTTGCTGTTCGGTAGTCATTTCGCCTGACTCTTGTGAGCTCGCGAGGCACCAGTCTTCTTCCCGCGCTGCGTATACTCACGCAGCGACTCCTTCGGTGAAGAAAACTGATGAAATTTGAGACGGAGCTTACTGTCAGAGACTGCCTCCAGGTCCCAGCTCACAGAGGACCAACGCTAGCCAGCGGTAATATACAAAAGTCTTTATTAAAGTACATTATCCATTTTCAAACCCTAGCGTGCGTCTCTACGTCTGGACACTAGACCGGCGAAGCTCCGTCTGAGTCTCCGCCCCCTGTACACCAGCTTAAGACTCTAGCCTTACTCCACCTTTTCCGTCTCTCCTTCCGCCTCTGGGTCCTACCACCCCCCGGGGTCCCTTCCTTCCTGGACGCTTCGGAGGCGGACCCCTCGGACTCTTCCCCCTCCCTTCGGCGGGCTTTAGGACCTGGCTCCCTATCCGGGCTGCTCATTGCGCCACCCTCTTGTACATTTGAACTTGGCGCGCGCGCGCTGCCTCCGACCTTCCTTTTGACCGTTTCCTCGCTCTCTGATGCAGGCGTGGCTAACCCTGACTCATGTCCTTCCGCTGACGGAAAGCTGCCTGCTGCCGATGCCTGGGACTCCTCCCCCCTACTGCTCTCCGGTGGGGAAGCTGGTCCCGATTTCCAGCTGCTGCTCTCTGAGTCCCCTCTGGCCCCTCCTTCCTGAGGTGTTCCCTCTGGCAACCCCCTAGCTCTGACCACGGGAGCCCCTTTCTGTGAATCCTCCGATTCGCTGGAGAGACTTAGAGACCTCGGGTGGCTCTCATCGCTCACTTCCCCCTCGGATTCCTCCCCCTCGGTCTCTAATTCCTCCCTTTCCTGTCCCTCTGCTCCTGAGCCCCTGACAAGTACCTTGGGTTAAGAACTTTGCTTCACGATGAGAACAGAAATTGTGTGGTGGCAGCAGCGCGAGGCTGCTGGTACCTCAGGTTAAGAACAGTTTCAGGATAAGAATGGAGCTCCAGAACGAATTACCGTATTTTTCGCTCTATAGGACGCACTTTTCCCCCTCCAAAAATGAAGAGGAAATGTGTGTGCGTCCTATGGAGCGGATGCAGGCTTTCGCTGAAGCCTGGAGAGTGAGAGGGGTTGGTGTGCACTGACCCCTCTCGCTCTCCAGGCTTCAGGAACCTATACGCAAGCCTTCGGAGCGCAGCGGGAGTTCCCGCCGGGCTCCGAAGGCTTGCGGATAGCAGCCTGCAGCCCGAAGCCCGGGGAGCGCAGCGCTGCGCTCCCCGGGCTTCGGGCAGCTATCCGCAGCGCTTGCCACCGCTCCCGGACCTGTTCTTGGGGCTGGGGTCAGGGGAAGCTCGGGCTTCTCCCGCCCCAGACCCGCGGCTAATAATGAAGCCGCGCACAGCCTCTCCCGGCTGGAGAGGTTGTACGTGGCTAAAGAGGAAGCCAAGTCAGCCAGCGGGATGGATCCCGCTGGCTGTCTTTGGCTTCTTTTCTCTTTGGGGCTGGGGGAGGGAAATAAAAATGTTTTTCTTTATTCCCCCCCCCCAAAAAAAAACTAGGTTCGCCCTATGGTCCGGTGTGCCCTATAGAGCGAAAAATACGGCAAGTTCTTAACCCGAGGTACCACTGTACTGCTCCCTTCCAGTTTGGTCTGTTCCTTTTGAACAGGCTGTACCCCTCACTTTCCACGTTCCAGTCATGAGTCTCATTGTTAGGGAATCATTCTGCCAGAAACAGAGGAGGTTCCAGAAAATTCATTTACATATGGGAGTGACACTCAAAGCATGCATAGCTCTGGCTGGTAGTGCCAATAAGAAAGAGGAACTATCAGTTTCGTTTTTTGCAGACGGCAAATGTCTACCCAACGAGTGCTGCCTGTAAATTCTGCTTTGTTGGGACTGCTGATGGACGCCGTTGCTGGAGAGAAAGAGAGACTTTTAACTCAAAGCGTGCCATTATAGCTGTTTGCTTTCAGAGTCTGTGAGTGATTCATCTCTAAGAATAACTTCAGTTACTGTTCACTGTTTCCGAGGAAAAACTCTTCTAAACAATTGAAAGCATGTTACTGAGGTGCCTTCACACAAGTATCTATGAGCAGAGAAAGTGTAACGAACCTTTAATATTCATCCCAGCAGGTTTCAGTAATGCCTTCTAAGTCATCTTTGCCGCCCTGTAGTGGAAGCTCCAATTTGTCTTGCTGAACTGAAAGCATGAGTCACTCCCTCCAGCTGCTTCCTTCTTCTACAGTCATACCTCGGGTTGAAGTTGCTTCAGGTTGAGCGTTTTCAGGTTGCGCTCTGTGGCGAGCCAGAAGTAACGGAACACGTTACTTCCGGGTTTTGCCGCTCATGCATGCGCAGACGCTCAAAATGACGTCACGCACATTCGCAGAAGCAGCGAATCCGTGACCCATGCACACGCAGACGCGGGTTGCGTTTGCTTCAGGATGCAGACGGGGCTCTGGAACAGATCCCATTTGCATCCAGAGATACCACTGTAGTTTCTTGCCCTCTATCGGGTTTCTGGAGCATCGCCTCAGTTCCTGTGCATCAATGAGGCTACCATCCCCAGTACCAGGTGTTCTGTCTTCTGCAATATCATCTCCTTCCCCCTCAAGTTTAAAGCTCTCCTCATCAGGTTTGCGAGACTCCGCAAATGTTCTTGTCACTGGCCTAGTCATATGGAACTCCCTGCCACTGGAGATTCAGCAGACGCCTTCTGGGCTGACTTTTAAAACGCCTCCCAAAGACTGTTCAACCAGGCCTACGCAGGCAGCTAAGAATACATGGTCTTTGGAGGTTTTTAATTTCTCTCTCTTTTTTACTCATTACAATTTTATGTTTGGGTTTTGTGTTCTTACATTGGTGTAAATCACTTTAGGATAAAGCGGCATATAAATATGTTTATAAACCAATAAATGATTGTCAGACAATGCGACTAGAAGTGTGTTTATTTGCTCCAAGCGAGACCTGCCATGAAGACCCCCCCCCCAGGATGGGCTTGCTCCTTGTGGGCCTCTGGGATACCTGACCCCCCCTCCCCCCTGGCCATTCCACAGCTACTGACTCTTTGTCATTTTGCTCCCCCCTTTCATTAATATACCGGGTCGTCCTCCCCGCCCCCAGCATTTGCTTCTCATTCCTTTGGTTCTGCTGCTGATGGCACTGGATGTTCTAGCAGGCAGTGAGAGAAGCAACACGCGATGCAGAAAGGTATCTGGCTGAAACACAGAAAACCAGTTTTAGCACCAGAACTGAGTGCACCCTCATCTTATTTTATTTTAAATAAATCTTCATGCCCTGGGCAGCTTCCGCCTCCTGCAGACTTCCAAACAAACCTTTCTCCTTTTTGGACATCTATGCTGCTGCTCAGCAGGTTGAAGAAGCAGCAGGGCCCTGAATTTCTCCACCCGCCATAAACCCCCCACCATGGAAGAATTAAGTCTTTTCAGGCTTTTCCTGTACTGTCCAGCCATACCTAAAGGTAAAGGGACCCCTGACCATTAGGTCCAGTTGCGGACAACTCTGGGGTTGTGGCGCTCATCTGGCTTTATTGGCCGAGGGAGCCGGCGTGCAGCTTCCGGGTCATGTGGTCAGCAGGACTAAGCCGCTTCTGGCGAACCAGAGCAGCGCACGGAAATGCCGTTTGCCTTCCCGCCGGAGTGGTACCCATTTATCTACTTGCACTTTGATGTGCAACTGCTAGGTTGGTAGGAGCTGGGAACTCGCCCCGTTGCAGGGATTCGAACCGCCGACCTTCTGATCGGCAAGCCCTAGGCTCTGTGGTTTAAACCACAGTGCCACCCGCATCCCACACCAGCCATACCTAGGCCGCCATAAAAAGCCAGGTCGCAGAGGGGCGACATAGGAGATCCCAAATAAACAGCAAGAAGAACTTTCTGACAGTGGAAGCGATTCCTTGGGAAGGAGGTGGGTTCTCATGGCATCAGAGAGTTGTGAAGGACTCCCAAGGGCCATCCAGGCCACCCCCCTGCAATGAAAGCCCAGGTACCCGGGGGTGGGGTTTGCAACCAGCACAAAGACCCACACTTTCACTGCCACCTCCATGGAACAATGGCGGCCAGAACCCGGGGCTCCTTGGCACCATTCAAGGTGTTGCTTTTGACCTGCTTTTTAGAATCACGGAGCTGGAAGGTACTCCAAGGGTCATCTAGTCCAACCGCCTGCAAGGCAAAAAGCCTCTCCTGGGGAGGCGCCTTCCTCAACTGTGTCCGCCTTTGGATGGTGAAAGTGAGCCGCCCCAGCAAGAGAAGCCCTCCGGGGACAGAGGCGGCCAGGGAGCAGTCAAGGGGCGACTGGTTTCTTCTGCCTGTATTTCCCTCTAAAACCTGCCGGCGACATCTGAAAAGGGTTATCAGGGCATCTGAAAAGGGTTATCTGAAAAGATACAGGGCAGATGTGTGTAAACCATGGGACTGCCTCCCACAAGAGACTGGGATGGCCACCAATTAGGCAAATTAACGGAGGATCGGGGCCACCTCCCCCCAATGGCTCATTTCTCCATCTGGGGCCAGGAGCTCTGGGTCTGAAGGGCAGCTTCTAGCTGGGGAGAGGGTTGCGGCAGTCTGGCGCTGCTCTGGGGCTCCTTTCTTTTGGGGCACGTGCTTCACTGCAATGCGAGCAGGATGCTGACCCAGAGGAGCCACTGGCCTGATCCGGCTGCAGAGGTCCTCTGTGCCTCTGAGGCTTTGGCATTCCTCAAAAAGACGCCCCCTGCTGGAAGGGGCTCCTTCGTGATTGTTGCGTTATATTGTTGGGAATCTTCTCCTTGGGTTTGAACCTCATTTCGTGGGAGAGGGTCCTCTCCCGTGGTTTTTGTGTCCTTGTATTTTTTACTTCTCTCTCTCTCTCTCTCTATGTAATAAATTAAGCTAAACTTTCAAAAGAAAAGGGGGAAAAGACCTGTGCTGCCTCTTCCTGCCCCGTCTCCAGGATCTCTGCTCCCCACCAATCTCCACTCCACAACTTTAATAGCAAAAACAGCTTTGGGGCTGCCTGTGCAGGGAAGTTTTCAACGTGTGATGTTTGGTTCTGCTTTCATCTCTCTTGGAAGCCGCCCAGAGTGGATGGGGCAACCCAGCCAGATGGGCGGGGTATACAGAATAAAATAATAAACATAGTTAGTATTTCTACATCCAGTCTCAGTTTCCCCCTCTGCAGTTCTGGGAAGCTTTGGAAGTTAGCATAGTATCACAGAGTCAGAAGGGACCACCAGGGTCATGCAGCCCAGCCCAGCCCAAGAATCCTTTTTTGACCAACATGGGACTTGAAACCATGATTCCAAGAGCAAGAATCTCCTGCTCTACTGACTGAGTTATCCCAGCTTATGAACGGGGTATGTGTGTGTGTGTGTGTGTGTGTAAGAAGCCACCCTAGACAAAGTCAAGGCCATTGGGTCTGGTGAACCCAGGGCTGCTGACACTGGCTGGCAGCAGCTCTGCTGGATTTTGGACCTGGGGCCTGGAGATGCTGGGGACTGAGCGCCTGCTGCCACACTACAGTCCTGCGGTTCCCACTGAGATGGCCCCTCTCCTTCCTGTCCTGCTGTGGGGCATGTGGGGCGCCTGCAGCCTGCCGGCTCTTCTGGGGAAAGGGCCCTAGAGACCCCCTGGCTGGCTGCTGCCCTCCCTGCAGCCCCAAGTGCCAGACCCCTGGGCCGGCAGCAGGAGGGCCAGGAGGAACCCGAGGGGCTCCTCTTCCCACCAAGCCCTTCCCCAGCCAAACCACTCCTGCCCGGGTCCTCTCAGAAGCAGCTTCCAGAAAGGCCAGGCAGCTCATTATTACGTGGGGAAATCATAGGACCAGGGCTGGGCAGGACCCCCAGGGCTCTTCTAGTCCAACCCTCTGAAATGCAGGAATCGAAAACAGCACAGGGAGCTCTGGCCAGAGTCCGGGGGGAAGACCACGTCAGACTGTGGAAAGGGGGGAGCAGTGCCACGCAACCGCCACTGGCACAGCCCCCCAGCACCGCCCCACCAACTGAGGGCAGAACAGCAGGGGAGGGTTGCAGCCAGGGGCCCCAGGAATCTGCAACAGATGCGCTTTGGGCACAGCGAGGCGGGGGGCACAGGGCCGTGTGCAGGCCAACAACCAAAATGGATGTGACGGAGGAAGAGGAAGAGCAGGGCAAGGCCACAATGGAGCCTCCATGTCCAGAGCCAGTCCACCGGAAGACCAGGGAGGGCAGCAGCCGGGGAGGCCTCTATCGGCCCCCTGTCTCCCCCCTGGAGCCATTGGAGGGGCTGAACGAGACTTCCGGGGGCGGCGCGAACAGCAATGGCGGTCCCCTTCTACTGCTGAAGGGGAAGCTCCGCAGAAACGGGTCGTCCGCTACGGCGAAGCGGAGACCCTTGTTGAAAAACCACAGGCAGCGATAGCCTGTGGCCGAGGGACTCGGCGGGCACCACCAGCGCCCCTCGAAACGGCAAAGGGACCCCGTAAGGGGCTCCGTAGCGTGAAAGGGCTGGCGCGGTGCTGTGAGTCGATTGCTCTTTCTGTGGGGTGAAGCCGCAAAGCTGCTGTCGGTGAGCGCTGACCCTTTTCCTGGGACTATTCGGCTAAAAAACAACTACCCGTGAGTAGGTGAAGTTTATTGAATTGGGGACTAAAAATATTTAAATTTTGGCACTGAAGCGGGAGGCGCAACCAGGAAGTCCGTCTCCCGGCTCTGTTTAAAGATCTAAAGCAAGGACGTTTAACTTTCTAATGCTCTGGAAATTGCGACTTTAAAAGGAACTAATCTGAGCATCAATTGAACTGAGGTGCAGGAAGAAAACTTGAATTTTACCTCCTCATTTGTGGATTTTACCTTTCATTTGTGGATACCTCTTTACCTCTTCATTTGTGGATTTATAAAAACATTGAGAAATCCCGGTAATCGGGCTGCCAGACTACTAGAACTGCTAGGCTGTTTGAACTGTTACATTGGACTGTTACATTGAACTGCTACATTGAAACTCGCACTCCTTAGAGACATTGTAACTACTTTAGGATTAACTCTGCAAAAGTTAAAGGACTTGGAAGGTTTTTGGGAGTTTGATGCTGTTTGACACTGTTACCAACTTTTAAGGGACATTGAGTAACTTGGGAAAAAACTGTATGAACAGTAACTTTCTTTCTTTCAAGATATATCTAGTGTCCCTCTAGTGGAATATTGGAATTTTGCAACTACTGGGGTTTTTTCCCCATCTTTGGACTTGTGGATTTCCATGGGAATTGCAAACCGTGAGACTGACCTTGACACATAGATAGTAGTGGGATGAGTGGGAAGACAAGATCAGCCAAAGCCAAAACACAACAATCTACTATAATTTCACAGCTGCGCAGATCATCTGTTCCTATTGTTTCTGTGGCACGGGAGGAAGAGTCAGAGCAAGCTAGGCCGGAAGGAATGGCCACAGGAGGGGACTTTACTTCAGTATTAGATAAAATCTTTGAAAAATTGGATGGACTGAGTAAGCAAGTGACTGAACAATCATCTAAAATTGATCAAAACACAGCTAGTGTTAACAACTTGACTCAACAAGTTAGTTTAAATGCACAATCTATTGGGAAATTGCTGGAAGCCACTACAGAAAATCGTAAAATAGCTGAGGAGGAGGGGCTGAACGAGAGCAGCTTCCCGCGTCCTCATCCGGCAGCCAGTTTGTGTGAATGGTGAGATTTTAAAATTGTGCATTGAATTGGATTTTAAATGGTGTCCAGACAGAGGCAGAGAAGTGGGGGGTGCGCAGACGCCACCTGGGGGCAGTAGGGACTCCCCCCCAAAAGAAGGTGGGGCAGGAAGAGCAGGCGTGTACGAGGCCCCACAGCTTACATGCCTGGGGCGGGGGGGGGGGGAGCAGCCATGTGCCAGTTGACTGTCCAGGAAGGGGAAAGCCCTCTTGACGGAGCCCGCCCCCCAGCACCTGGGGCTTAACCCTTCGCTCCCTGCCTTTCACGCCAGCCTGATCCCCAAAGTGGCGGAGCTGGCGAAGGGGGGTCTTTGGGCGTGTCTATGCCATCGCCCCCCAGCACAGGGTGAGGTGCCCTGCCCACCACACGTACTCTGGCCCCCTGACCCCCAAACCCGCCTCTGTGCCCCCAAGAGGGTCCACAGGGATTCCCATCCCTCCATCCATCTCTGGGTGGGCCTCTCCCCCCTGCTTCTACTTGTAGGTCCAGCAAGCAGTGGCCCATCCCTGCCCCTTGCAGATCTCCTTGTGCTTGAGGAAGCAGCTCTGGACGCGGAACTTGCGCCCGCAGTCCTCACAGGCGTACAGGTTGCCGTCGTGCGTCTTCATGTGCTCGGTCAGGTGGTGCTTGAGCTTGAACTTCTTGTTGCAGACGGAGCAGCCAAAGGGGCGCAGGCTGAAGGTCAGCATGATGTGGCGGTCCCGCTTGGGCTTGACCGCAAAGCGCTTCCCGCACAGGCAGCCAAACTTCTTGCCGTCGGGCGCAGACATCAGCTTGACGGGCGCGTGAACCACCTGCCCGTGCACGGCGTGCGCCAGGATCTCGTTGCCATGGAGGTCCACGGGCTTCCACGAGCTCTCGGGGAAGGCCACTGAGTCCGCCTTGGCCGAGAAGCCACTGCCGGGGCCGCTGGACGAGGATGCTGCCGGGGCGCCAGGGAGCAGGTAGCTGACCTCGCCGCTCTCCTGGATCTCGGCCGGGCACAGCCCCGACACGGCCAGCGGCCTGCCCAGAGACTTGAAGAAGCCAGCCTCCGACAGGCACGAGCTGCTGCCGGCCCCGCCCAGCCCCGAGGCCGAGGCGGCCGCCTCCTCAGCGTCAAAGCGCTCCTGCTTGATGTAGAAGACCTTGGGGGCCTCGTGCGCCGAGGCAAAGGGCGGCTCCTTGGCTCGGCTCTCCTCGGCCTTGGCCGGCCCGTCGGTGGAGCCGCTGCAGATCTGCGCCTGGTGCTCCTCATCCTCCTCATCCTCGTCCTCCTCCTCGTCAGGCGGCACGCGGATCTTCAGGACCTCACCGTCGGGGCAGGCGCGCCGCCGCCGCCCAGGAGCCTCAGCTTCGGCCTCGTCCCTGGAGCCAAAGTAGTTGCTACTGCTGGGCGACTGGCTCTCGCTGGTGCGGCTGGACCAAGGCCGGCAGGCGCCGCCCTCCAGCTCCTTGAGGATCCCCGAGCACTGGTCCACCACCTGCCACATCTGGAGCCCACTGGCAACCAGGAGGTGGCTGGGCAGGGCCTCCAGGAGCAGCTTGAGGCGCCCCGAGTAGATGAGCTGCAGGAGGTTCTCGAAGGCGTCCGGCTCGATGACGCCGGGCAGCACGATGCAGTTGGTGTCGTGCAGGAGCAGCTTGTCGTGGAAGTAGGGCGAGGAGGCGGCCAGGACGCTCTTGTGCGCCTGGAAGACGCGGCCCTGGACGTGGATGGCGATGTCGCAGAACTTGCCCTCCAGGCGGTGCTTGTTGAGCGACTCCAGCAGGACGGCGGCGTAGTGAGGGAACTCAATCTGCACGCTGCGCGTCTCAGGCTCCATGGCCCCCGGGGGAAACGGGCGCCGCTGCAAGGAGGAGAGAGAGGGTGAGGGGCCAAGGGGGGAAGAGAGGGCACAGGGGGCACTGCAGGCCAGGCAAGCCGCCTGCCGGGGGGGAAGGGAGCCCAAGGGTCATCTAGCCCAACCCCCACAAGAGGCGTGCTTTATGAACTGTATTGCAGGGGGCTGGGTTCCTCTCCAAACCTTTCTGTCTCCTCTGCTGCTGCCTTGTCTCAGAAGCCTGGGCCGCCACCCACCAGGGATTCCTGATGATACAAGGTGTTGGGATAAAAAACCATAAAACAACATTGTGATGCCCCCCTTTGGGAACACTGCCTTCTGAAGGTGGCCACGGGCGGCCACAAGGTTGGCCAGGAGTTCCCTGTTTGACAGAAATCATATTTCTCTTTCGGAGGCTTCTGGCTGGACAAATTTTGGAGCCTCCTGTTCATTTTCTAGTGCTGATTTGTGGGTTCATTTGTCTTGTTTTACAGCACTGTTGCTGATATTTCACAGTGTTCCTAATTGTGTTCTGTGATTTGCAACAATGTGATTTGTTTATTTCTGCTAAAGTAAGCTGCTTTGAGCTTTCAATAAACAAAAAATGGCATGTAGGCACATTCAATAATTTACACAGAGAGAGGAATTGGTAGGGACCTCGAGGGTCATCTTTTAAAATATTTTACTGCAAGCGGCCCAGAGTGGCTGGGGCAACCATGTCCGATGGGAGGCACATAAGTCATAAAATGGTTATTCTCTTCTCCAGCCCCCTAGATAACACCCAGGGTCCCTTCTGACCCTCCATTTCTACGCTCCTCAGCTGCTGCTGCTGCTGCCTGCCCTCCGCTGAAGCTCCAGGATCTCTCCAGCCACTGAAGCAGGAAAGAACCACCCAGACGGAGTCCAGAATAGAATAAGGGGAGGGGTCTTCTTTTGCTGTTTACTTATTTCCTTGTTTTCATCTTGTATATTATTATGTGAAACACCCTGAGATCTTAATGTATTTATTTTAATTCAGGAGTGTACGCACGACAATGGAGGCGTTCCACAACCGAGGTTCCACTGTAATAATATTAATAATAAAAGCACCCTGCCTATCCGAGACGGAGGCGCCTTGGGGGCTGTCTTTGCTTCTCTCTTCTCGCCCCATATTTCAACTTAATGTGCCTAATACTGCCCCCCCCCCTTTTTTTGTATTTCCACTATTTACTGTTACCGTGAAATTCAGCCAAGGCGACTTGGGAGCCAATTATGGGAGTTCATATCTGCGCAGGTGGAGGACAGTCTCTCCCCCCCCCCCCTATAGTCCTCCCTCCAGTCCTCCATTCTCCTTACTGATTGGCTTCTCGGGCTGCGCGCCCCGCGCCCTCTCCGGAGCGCCCTCGGCTCAGCGGCCGGCACTCTGCGCGTGCTCAGGGGCGCCCTCGCTCCGGCCCCTCCCCCTGGGAGGACGACGCGGCGCGCCAAGGGGCGGGGCCAGAGGCTCCCGAGGCTCCTCCCCCCGCCGGCTCCCCGCCGCCGCCTCACCTCGCCCGCCGCCGCCTTCCCTTCCTTCCGCCTTCCTTCCTTCCTTCCGCCCGACGGAAGCGGCTGAGCCGGAGCGAGAGACGCCCCGCCCTCGGGCCTCCTCCGCGCCCAATCGGAAGCTGCGAGGCCGCTGGCTCGGATTGGCGCCCGGCTCGGACGCCCCGCCTCCTTCAGGCAGTTTAGCCAACCGGGGAGGTGGTCGAGTCCCGCCCCTTGTACTGTCGGCCCGCCTCTCCCGTCAGCCGGAAGAACAGGACCCGGATGCGGATCTGGACTCTGATTGGCTGCGCTCTTCGACTTAGGCGGGAGCTGCTTTGATGAGTTCGTCCCTCAATTAGGCAAACAAGCAGCGCAGAGGCGGGACCGGGAGAAGCGCTGCGCCTTCCCATTGGACGCGGCTCCTGGGAGGGAGGGAGGGAGGGACGGGCAGGAGGCGCGCCTGCGCAGCTTTCTAGTCCTCAGCGAGAGCCAAGGAGGTTGGCTGCGGGGAGGGGGCTCCCGGAGCGAGTCAAAGGAGATTGGGACTCTTAGGACTATTTACTAGGAGTTGTTGTCGATAGACCCCCCTTCATCCAAACATCACAGGGGCGATTTGAAAGCAAAAGGAAAACACAAAAGAAAATCTGTTGCAAGCTTTGTAAAGGTAAAGGGACCCCTGACCATTTGGTCCAGTCGTGGCTGACTCTGGGGTTGCGGCGCTCATCTCGCTTTACTGGCCGAGGGAGCCGGTGTACAGCTTCCGGGTCATGTGGCCAGCATGACTAAGCCTCTTCTGGCGAAACCAGAGCAGCGCACGGAAACGCCGTTTACCTTCCCGCCAGAGCAGTACCTAATTATCTACTTGCACTTTGATGTGCTTTCGAACTGCTAGGTGGGCAGGAGTAGGGACCGAACGGGAGCTCATCCCGTTGCATGGATTCGAACCGCCGTTCCGATCTGCAAGCTCTAGCGCCCTCCGTGTCTGTGTGATCTGCAAAACTGCCATTTATATAAAGCTGAACACCCCCCAAAACATTGCAAAAGGCAGCATGCAAGCCACACAAAGAGCTGGAAACACTTTGCTTGCTCTGGCTTAGGGCCCCACTCTCTTGGGGGGCCCCAAAAAAATTAAAGGGAAAAAAGTGATGTACATTTCCAAAATACAATATAAAAAATAAAATAAAACCTACATACAGCAAGTTTTTGTGTTGTGTTGGCTCCTATTTTGTTATGTGCAAATGGCTTTAGATACCTCTTAGGTCCATAAATTACCATATACCATATATTCAACAAAAAAACAGCAACAATTTGTTATTGACGTTGTTGTTTAGTCGTTTAGTCGTGTCCGACTCTTCGTGACCCCATGGACCAGAGCATGCCAGGCACTCCTGTCTTCCACTGCCTCCCGCAGTTTGGTCAGGCTCATGTTTGTAGCTTCAAGAACACTGTCCAACCATCTTGTCCTCTGTCGTCCCCTTCTCCTCTTTCCCAACATCAGGGTCTTTTCCAGGGAGTCTTCTCTTCTCATGAGATGGCCAAAGTACTGGAGCCTCAGCTTCAGGATCTGTCCTTCCAGTGAGCACTCAGGGCTAATTTCCTTCAGAATGGATAGGTTTGATCTTCTTGCAGTCCATGGGACTCTCAAGAGTCTCCTCCAACACCATAATTCAAAAGCATCAATTCTTCGGCAATCAGCCTTCTTGATGGTCCAGCTCTCACTTCCATACATCACTACCGGGAAAACCATGGCTTTAACTATACGGACTGTCGAGAATCCAGCTCGACATCAGTAAGAAGATCAGTAAGAAATCAGTCTCACACCAAGATGACTTGAAGAAAAAGCTTTGGCTTCAGCCGCAATGTTTATTGTGTGCAGTAAAAAATGAATCATCCTCTCTCCTCCAGCACTGCGCTTGCTCTGCCTGGTACTCCAAGGTACCAAATCAAAGGAATGTAACCTTGCTTTTGCCCACAGACAAAGAGAGTGTTATGCTACGTGAGCCAATCATTAGTCTAGCATGAGGTGTTCACGTGCTCATCATGCTCTTAGCAATATCTCGTGCTGTAAAATCACTCTGCAATAATAAGAACTCTGCTCATGCTCTTATGTACAAGCAATCATTTTCCCACATGCCCTCTTTTCTTGTTTATATTATAAGAGGGACCATTAGTCAGAATCACATTCCCATTACCTAAGCATTTATATTTTGCAACATAAATTCCCCTTGTAATCCCTGTGGTGGGCCTTGGTCGGAACCACCATGCAATACATTGGGAAATCAAAGAAAGCAAGCATTGAATACATAATAAAACCAACAATACATGCAATTACAATCAATAATAAATTTCTTAACCATAATCCATTAGGTAACCAAGAAAATAACCAGTCCCATGGATCAAAACCTTCAGGTGGATTCAAAGGATTATGGGCTATCATTTGTTCCATATAATCAATAATAGCAGAAATATTGGTTGATTGATCAGTTATATACATACAACAATGAGAATGAATTAAGGCATAAATTCCACCTTTAGAGGCAAGGATTACATTTAAAGCATAAAAAGTTTATAAAGCAACTTCTCTCATTTCTGACTTTTTTTTTTGTTTTTTGTTTTGTTTTTTTTTGTTAATTATTTTTAAAACAAAGATGATAGAATTAAAAACAAAGCTTCGGTCCAATTTGCCACAGAATAACCATAAATCAGATTGAAGCAAATATGTAGATTTACTGCTCTTTCTCATCCAGTTGAACCAAACATAAAATCTCTACACGCAGCCTGTTGTTCATAGGTCATGTAGGTTGTGACATTATTAACTGAGACTTTCGGCCTATCACTCATAGTGGTAATTAAAAAACAAACAAACAAACAAAAAAATCCATCAAAATACTCATAGGTCCAATTACAATATAGATAATGACCTAAAAAGTTATCGCTATTATGATTGAAACGAAAACAATAAGACACTATTTCAACAAGCGATAAAAACACAGGTGATAAACATATACGATTGTCCTTTATATTATTGCTAATCTTATATGAAGCATTTACTGGAATGCTAGAATACCACCACCAAAAAAGGCTCAAAGCTTCGAGAAGCTTTTTAAAATCATTTTTCTCAGCAGCTAAAAGGCACTAGCCAAGCATATTTCGCTTCAAGCATGTTCCGCTTGCTGTAACTAAAAAGATTGCAACAAGGTCGAGAACAGAGGCCATTGTCTTCGCAGGCCTTGTTAAAAAAAACCATGTTGCAACTTGCTTTCTGTCCGGGAACCATGCCAAAGCACAAGAATGAAACAACTGGAACACACTGAAATCCCCTCACCCCCTCCCTTGCCAAGAGTCCACAATAGTTTCAAGACAGCCCTCTGTACATGCTCAGGGGAACACATCATAGGGCAGGACTCCTGAGGGAGGAGAAACAAAAATATCTGGGGGGTAAAATCCAAGTGATGCCAATAAGGATGAGAATGGTAAATTATTCCAATGGCCACTTCCGAGCAACCTGTGTGATATTTCGTAGCTCGATTATTGGCATGTAAAAACCACAATCCAGAAGAAGTCACACAACCATTTCTGCAGATACAGGAGCACATTTGCTGTAAATAAGTCTGATGTATTGCTCCTTGTACTGCTGAGTCAAAAGTCCAAGCCCAATGAAGCGTGATGACACAGATGGGATGGTTGCTATTAGGAGGCAGCAAAACTGTAATGTTTGGTGGTTGAAGTGGCTTCCCAGGGAAAAGGGGGGCCAATGCAGTAGGGATGAAGATGGCCTTTCAGCGTGCCAGGAAACACTGGAACAGCTGTGGAAGAGCCTCTTCCATTGCAGAGGTGATTGTGATCTTGTCTGCTGGATCCTTATGTCCTTTAAGGGCAGAAAATAGTGAAGACAAAGTGGAGGTGGGCAGGTCCAAATAACTCTTTATCCAATTCAGCTGTCCAAGAATTTGTTGTAAATCCACCAGTTTAAGATGATCAGGGAACTGTAGTTGAGGCGTGACTGGAATGGCAGCAGATGCTGTCAGCTTGTGTCCCAGGTACGTAATGGGTAAGGTCCACTGGATTTTTTCCTTAGCCACTGTCAATCCAACAGGTTTTGTCCTTTGCAGGATTTTGGGGCACGGTGGAGGACAAGGCCGTGGCTAGCAGGCAAGCTTTATGCATCTCAGTGCCCACTGACTGGCAGGCTTTAAGCATGTCTGCAATGGCTATATTTGATGTTGTCATCAAAGGGCGCAGCGCTTGCTTACAGTCCTCATGTGCATGGTCAAACGCAAGCTGGCAAACAATCGCTTCTTGTGCTGCCAGGTCCTGAACTTGCCACTTGAGGGTATTATACAAGCGATCGACAAATTGTCCATAGGGCTCTGTAGGGCCCTGTCTGATGCTTCCCCACTGGCCATTGCGCTCATTTTTTTCATCAGGCACGGCGGACAGGGCCTCCTGAGCGGCAGCGGTGGTGGCTGCCCAATACATAGGATCAAGGGCCAACTGTTGGGCAATAGGAAGAAAATTGCCTCCTCTCGTCAGCCCATCAAGAACATCAGTTTGGTTCAGCATAATGGGGGCTGGGGGTGTAGGGCCATTGTCCTTGACAGAAGAATACAGTTCCTTTATGAATCTCAAATCAAACTGTTCATGCCTGGCTGGGCCTCCCCCCGGGGGGGCAGGAGCAATCACAGGAAAGAGATTAGGAGTTGTACAATCAAAAGCTAGCAACGGAGCAGCGGCGCGAAGGGCCTCTTGAGGTGGGGTGGAAGCGGTGACAGATACCTTGGGCGGAGGAGGTGGAAGAGCGGGGGGTGCTGAATGCGAAGAATGCAGAGGAGGGACGACAGGAGCCGAAGGAGGAAAAATGTCTGCCTGTTTAGGAGGCTGATAAGACGGTGCTTCTGAAGGCAGCATGAGGATTGGGAGGGGGGGCAAAGGAGCTGAAGCAGCGGCCAGGAGGAGATTTGTAGGAGTTAGGCTTGAGATAGCCTTATAAACCTTACAGCAGGCATGCAAAACTTTGACATCAATCTGAGGGTGGTTTTGGAAAAATTGTCCTATTTTTTCCCAGTCTTTTGAATGATAATTCCCATTCTGAGGAAACCAGGGACAGTGAATATCCAATGCTTCTATAAGAGACACGACATCAGCATCTGAGACAATGAGGCTGTTGCTGGCCAAGAGAAATTTAAGGTCTTCAAAAAACTTTTTCTGTGGTGGAGAGAGACACCGCCCCATAATGGCAAAAATAAGGGAGCACTCACCGGGATCCTAAAAAAGGATGAAGGACGCGTCTGAAACCCTTGCCGGGCGAGGTGAGCGCTGATAAGTCCGTAACGTCGCGAAGTCCAGAATCAAACACACGGGGTACCAAGGGAGCACTCACCGGGATCCATAGCGGATGAAAGACGTGTGGTGAGCGCTGAACGATGAGAAACAACGTGGAGTCCGAAGGCAGTCACACGGGGCACCAAATGTCGAGAATCCAGCTCGACATCAGTAAGAAGATCAGTAAGAAATCAGTCTCACACCAAGATGACTTGAAGAAAAAGCTTTGGCTTCAGCCGCAATGTTTATTGTGTGCAGTAAAAAATGAATCATCCTCTCTCCTCCAGCACTGCGCTTGCTCTGCCTGGTACTCCAAGGTACCAAATCAAAGGAATGTAACCTTGCTTTTGCCCACAGACAAAGAGAGTGTTATGCTACGTGAGCCAATCATTAGTCTAGCATGAGGTGTTCACGTGCTCATCATGCTCTTAGCAATATCTCGTGCTGTAAAATCACTCTGCAATAATAAGAACTCTGCTCATGCTCTTATGTACAAGCAATCATTTTCCCACATGCCCTCTTTTCTTGTTTATATTATAGGAGGGACCATTAGTCAGAATCAAGGAATGTAACCTTGCTTTTGCCCACAGACAAAGAGAGTGTTATGCTACGTGAGCCAATCATTAGTCTAGCATGAGGTGTTCACGTGCTCATCATGCTCTTAGCAATATCTCGTGCTGTAAAATCACTCTGCAATAATAAGAACTCTGCTCATGCTCTTATGTACAAGCAATCATTTTCCCACAACGGACCTTTGTTGGCAAGGTGATGTCTCTGCTTTTTAAGATGCTGTCTAGGTTTGCCATCACCTTTCTCCCAAGGAGCAGGCGTCTTTTAATTTTGTGACTGCTGTCACCATCTGCAGTGATCATGGAGCCCAAAAAAGTAAAATCTCTCACTGCCTCGGTAACACCTCCATTTCTTCCCCTTCTATTTGCCAGGAGGTGATGGGACCAGTTATTGACATAGGATGGACATATTGTTATGGAAATTATGGGGGGGCTGATACGGAAGGAACAGGGGGGAGGGTACCCATCCTTCCCTACCACTCCCTGAAGGGGTCCGAGGCGATGGCCCCTGCAGTGCCCAGCCGGCCTCGAACCCTCAGCCCCCGCACCATTGCATAGGCACCACACTGTACCCCTGCCTTGTAAATAAAAGGCTCTCTTTCCTGTCTTCACGCGGGCGGAATAAGCCCCATCTTTCCTATGCCTTTCTCTCGCCCTATTCCTAACGTGAGTCTGGAAAGCATTGAAACCTTTAGAAATTGATATAAAATCAACCACAACTCCGATTTTCTCCATCCTGGTGACATTCAACTCAGTTGCCTCTGGACTCCATGTTGCTACCCCTACCTCCATAATCTTCAAGACGACAAGTCACGTACACAGGAACTTCTTAATCCTGTCAGATCGTCCTGCCTAACCCTTCCTCCGGGCAATACCAGGTGGCAGACGATGCATATCACTGTCCCATTGTCCTGCCACCACCGGTACTCAAGAAATGTTTATTTATGTATATCCCTCACTCTGCACATTCCCCCCTCCCTTGTCTTAAATGTTAATCAGTGTAACCCCACCTCTCTGTAAACATATTCATGACGTGTGTAATATATTCACGATGCAATCCGTGAAACCCAACCTTCTCATTATATATTCATGACGTTTCTTGCACTGTAATCTGGGACTTGGAGGGAACTTTTAAAAGTTTATGTCGCCCCATTCTCGGGGTTCAATCTTGTCTTGAACCTGTTGCGCAATAAACTTGGATCTCCTGCAGTTTGCTCCTGTCCGGCTGAGTTCATTTTCTTCCGCAGGGACCCACGGACTTACTTAGTCCGACGAGCTGGGTGACAGAATAGCCCTGCACCCAGATTTTTCCGTAACAGTATGGCGCCCAACGTGGGGCTTGCGGTTCTCCCGGGCTGCTGACTGGGGGCCCCGAAATCTTCAGCCGGCTCCGGGCCATTTTGCCTGGGAAGATCCTTTTGGACCCCCAGCCATCTCCCGGGCGGTAATCGAAAGCCCTAGGAGTTCAGCCGGGGAGCAAAGAGGGATCCAGCCGGCTTATTCATCGATCCCGGGATCATCATAGAAGACGCGTGAGTATAAGGAAAAGGAAAAAATCCAGTGCACTGGTGGGAAGGGGGTGGAAGTCTCCTGGCAACTGAATTCTCTGCCCTCCTCTCTATCGCTCCTTCTCGCCTGTCTCTTGGTCCAAGTGGTGAGAGAGACCGTGGACCGCTGCTCAACCCGAAAGGGGGGTTCTGAGCTCTATCTCTTTCTCTAACACCCTCCAGCCAGCCGCACCAATTGGGAGCCCGAAAGTAAGACGGAGAGACCCGACTTGAAAGATAGCCGACTCTCCTCAACGGGCATCCCAGTTGAAAGCAAGGGGTTGGAGCTCTTTTTCCGATCTTCCCGAGCGTCCTTCCTAGGGGGCAGGAAGTGGTCTTGCTTTCTATCCCAATCCCAGCCGCACTGGTCGGAGCCACGTAACACGTGTATCGTGCGTGACCCCGCTTCCAAAAGCAAGGGGGATTTTCAGTTCGAAGTTCTATCAAATATTATGCCTGAATGTATTATTTCAACTTGACAGCTTAGGTAAGTTACCTAGCTTTAAAAAATCATAAAATCAACTCCTTTGCCATTTTCCTCCATTCCAACGTTATTTTGCCCTTGGAAAAGGGACTCCAGGAAGTTCCCAGAGGTGACAGTTGCTGAGCTGATTGTTGACCAAGCAGAGCCTAATCCCATCACCAAACTTGCCAAGGGGCCAGACATGCAAAGGAAGTTCTATTGTACTTTGGGTGGTGGGACTTCAGAAGTGTTTGCCTATGCTAATCTAACACCTGGGTCTTGCCCTGACATGTCTGTTTATGCTAATATTGTACCAAGGACTTGTCTGGACATGTTTGCCAAGGTTAAACTAGTGTAACCCCAGTCTACCCCTCCCCTTTGGTGACATGACAGTGATGTAGCAATGACGCTGTGTAAACTGTATTCTGGGATATGGTGAGAAAGTTTTAAAAGTCGTCACCCTATCCTCGGGGTTCAAAATTCCTCTTTGAACCTGTTGCGCAATAAACTTTGGTCTACAGCTCTTTGCTCCGGTTGGTGGCTGGACTCCTTCCTTTATTCCGCAGGGACCCGCGGGCTCTGCCCGATGAGCTGGGTGACTGAGCAGCCTCGCACCTAGATTCTTCCGTAACAGTATGTTGTTTGTTACTATGGTGTGTATTTTTGCTCGGATGAACCCCCCAACTCACAAACAAGCCTTGACACAACCAGCATGTTTTTCTCCTCTGAAACACAGCTAAATTTTTATCTCTTCGTACATAAGAACATAATAGCCTGTTCAGGAGTCTTTGGCAGCTTTTTGCAGGAAGGAGTTCAACAGGAGTAGCCCATCTTTCCTGGCGGGTCATTTCTGCCATGTTTTGGTCTTGCTAGCAAAGCAACATCATGCAAGAGTTGGTTGCTGAGAGCCGTTGAAGCCTCCTCTGACCACAAGGGTCTTACGGTTACCTACAAGCCTCCCAATGCTATCATGGCTGAAGCTTTCCTGCTGCAGCCACGGTTAAAGTCCTCCCGTTGCCACAGGATCCTTTCCAGAAGGGCCAAACTCAAGCTCAAGCCACCTATTTCCCTTACGCCTGAATTAGAAGAAGAGGAGGAAGAGGAGTTTGGATTTGATATCCTGCCTTTCACTCCCTTTAAGGAGTCTCAAAGTGGCTAACAATCTTCTTTCCCTTCCTCCCCCACAACAAACACTCTGTGAGGCTGAGAGATTTCAAGTGTGACTAGCCCAAGGTCACCCAGCAGCTGCAGGTGGAGGAGCGGAGACACGAACCTGGTTCCCCAGATTACGACTCTACCACTCTTAACCACTACACCACACAGGCCACTGCACTGCTGCCAACGAAAGGGCAGGGAGGCTTGAGAGGGAGGAGACGCCCTGAAGTGGAGCCTGTGCACTCAGCTCACCGGAGGAAGACAGCAGAAAACGCCAAATTCAGCAGTGGAAGAAGAAAATTTCAGAATATAAATTCAGAAATATAAATATTTATTACAAAAAAAAAGTATCAAGACTTTAAAAGACAAAAGAGTAAGAATGGGGGTCGCTATCCGAGAAGCAGAAAGACCAGTCGCCTCCGCCGCCCTCACTTCCGATTTGACGCTGTGCCAATGACACATTCATTGACCTGCAAGGCAAGACCGGGCAGATTTTGGGGGCCAGAAACTGGTCCCCACAGCTGCTGCTGCCGCCACCTCCTCCATCCAGCTACGGTCTGGATGCACCTTCAGCAGAGGAGATTCTGCAAGCAGCCCAGAGAAAGGGACCTCCCTGCCCCCCAGCAGTAAGCTGCAGCCACTTACCTTTCTGGCAAAGCGAAGGGAATTGAGGGACTCGGCAAAGTTCTCCTCCGAGGGCGAGATGTTAACGAACATCAGCCTGGGGGGAAAGGCAGGAGGAGAGGGTGAGGAGAAGCAGAGGGTGCCTCAAGGGGGATGCATGGCACCCCTGTCAGAGACCTCTGGGTTGAACGGGGTCATCTAGCCCAATCCCCTGCGTTCCTGGCAGGACAGCGCAGACCAGGCATCAAAGGGGAGGGGGAGCCATCAACTCCCTCCTTGCCGACTCACATCTTGGAATTGCCGCCTAAGGAGTTCTGGAGGAGGTAGGTCAGCTTGCTGTTCCGGTAGGGCACATGGGCCTCCTGCGAGGGGGCAAAGGAAGCGGACAAGAATGGGTGCAGGAAGGGGAAATGTTTGGGGGCCCCTTCTCCCCACTTAGGGCAGGCCGGTTCCGCCAGCGTCGTGAGGCTGTCCCATTCCTGATTGAGTTGGAAGGAATCACAGCTCTAGAGCCCCTGACAGGTGGGCACCCCACACGTGAGACAGCGGTGGACGCCACATCCTCACCCTCGCAGAAGACCAGTGCACTGCGGGAGGCGGGCTGTGGGGCTGCAAAGGGCTGCCCCATGGCTGGCCGGGACTCTCCCACCCGGAGGCACACGCGACCCCCCTCTCCCGCCTACCTTGTTGCTGAGGGCGGTGATAACCAGGCCCAGGTTGGAGAGGCTGCTGTTGATGGCCTGGGTCTCCTTGAGGCGGTCGCCTGTGGAGAGGGACTTGTCCAGCCGCTCGCTGCCAGCCAGGTCCACCAAGCTCAGCACGGCTGCCGGGGGGACAAAGGAGGGGTGAGGGTGGAGGGAGACAGGTGGGTGCCCCCGTCTCCCCCTGAGGGGTGCTGGGGACCAGGGACAGAGTGCCTGGCCTAGAAGAGGGAGCGCCTACGCCTCTGGGCCAAGGCAGAGACAGAGGCCTCCGGCGATGGGTTTCGGCAGGGGATCGTGGGGCCGGCTACACTCACAGGAGGTGTGCAGCTCCCGGTTGGGGTTGTGGCCCTCGATGCGCAGCTGGAAGAGGCTGTGGCTGCGGGAAGAGCGCTCGTTGAGATTGGTCTTGGCCACCGAGCGGTTGGCTTTGGCCCTCTGGAGCAGCTTCAGCACCTGAAGGGGCAGGAAGCGGAGAATGGCAGTCGGAAGGGACCCCTGAGATCCTCTGGCCCTAGCCGGGCCCATTTTCCACCTGGCTATTGGCTACTTGCGACCAAACGGAGATGCCCGGGCGCCAGATGGCGTTGGACATCACCACCTGGAGGGGCAAGCCTGGGAATCCTTGGAGCTAGACTGTTCCCACACACTAGTAGCTCATCCTATAGAATTCTATCCGTTACATTGTAGCTGCACAATCAGAATGAGTATCAGGAATCAAAATGGTTTCTCTCAGCAGCCTGAGCAGGAGCAGTGGTCAGTTCATTGTTCTCACTTGACTTCACTCCCCTGCCCCCACTGCCCCACTCTCAGTTGCGAAGAATATTCTTATATTGTGAATGCACCGTTAAGAAAAAGAAGTTGGAATAGGCCAAGATATGTGGACTGCCCCAATCCCAGCTCAAGGTGGTCATCTGAACTAACCAGATGTTTAACTGAGAATCAGTCAGTCAGTCCATCATTTGAAAAATAAGACTTTAGAACCGCCTGGTCCCAAAATGGCAACTAGACATTCCATTTGGGTGAGTTTAACCTTGGTTTAAGGAGCCGCTTCATGCCTAGCTTCTATATTGGAGTTTCTACCACTGCCTGCAAATAGAAAGGGAAGGATGGCGGGGAGTTGTTCCTCTTGAGGAACTCGAGGGCAGGCAGAAACCCCATCAGGAGCCGAGGGGCCAAGACCCAGGTGATCTGAGCTCTCCAGAAAGGCAGGATGGCTCCTGCCTTCCTACAACAGCGGGAGATTGAAGCCTCTCAGAGAACTGCAAAGTCAGAGGGGAGCCCCCAGGGTCCTCTAGCCCAACCCCATATTCCTCACTCTGCTCCTCCCCTCAGAGGCTTTGGATGCAGACACACTCTGGCTGCCTTGTCCCCAGACCAAGGCCCTAAAATGGGTCACAATGGGGCTTCTGCCTCTCCTCCACCCCTTGCAAACAGGCTGGTGGCCGGACACAGTGCAGAGAGCTGAAGAATAGTAGTGTTGGAAGGGGACCCCAAGGGTCATCTACCCAACCCCCTGAAACACTGGAACCCTCCTGGAAAATCCCAGACAGACAGCTCCCCCCCCCCCCCCCCCGCGGTACCTCATGCTCCGAAGCAACAGGGACGTAGCAGAGGTTGGGGACGTGCAGTTCCTCCGTGCACTGGCTCACTCGCCGGATCTCCAGCTCGGAGCCCCGCTCAGGGCGCAACACCAGCAGGTCCCGCAGAGACTCATTGTAGATCTCCAGGAAGTTGGCAGTGAAATGGTACTGGGAGGAGACAGGCAGAGGGGCAGGATCAGACCAGGGAAGGCGGCTGGGGTGGCGCGTGCCCAGCCGGCACATCGCTCCCAGCTCAGACTCAGGGACTAACTGGCATGGCTATTCCAAGATGGCCTGCAGAGGAGGCTTCCAAAGGTGAGGCCTAGGAGTTCAGACAGGCCAGCCCTCGGGTGTTCAGGGGATCTTGTGAGACTGAACGGAAGGCCCTGCAGAAAAACACTGGCGGTCTCACCATCCTGTGGGGCGGGTGAGGGTGAAAGAGGCAGCCCCCTCCCCGAGTGCTCAGAGGGCTTGGGAGAACCTCTCTCACCAGCGCCCTCTCTGGGAGCTCCCATGCCCAGTGTGAAACCACCCTGGGAATTACAGCATGGCGAGTGAACGCAGCGGGTGTCTCCTGCGGCTTCCTCACCCCTCCACCCCCTTTGGACACCTGCAACCGCTTTCCCTCTCTGCCCCCCACCTTCCAGCCTTTGGCCTCCATCTCCCGGGCTTTCTTGAAGATCTGCTGCACTGCGCGGGGGATCATGCCGGCCGTGGAAGGGTCCTGGCAGTCGGGGCCCTCCATGGTGTACGTCTTGCCGCTCCCCGTCTGCCCGTAGGCAAAGATGCAGACGTGGTAGCCGTCCAAGGCCGACTGCGGGGAGGAAGGGAAGCCGTCAAGCTGGCGTCCACCAGACCCTACCTGCCCCCGGAGGGGGAGAGCCGCCCTATGTGAAATGTCCAGACCATCCTTCAGCCAAGGCTCACAGGACAAACCAGCCAAATCAGCAGGGTAATCATCATCATCATCATCATCATCATCATCATCATCATCATAATACAGTGGCACCTCGGTTGTCGAACTGAGTCCGTTCAAAAACTAAGGCTGCCAAAGAATGTTTGGAGATTGGAACACTTACTTCCAGGTTTTCAGCGTTCAGGAGCCAAACTGTACGAGTACCAAGGCGTTTGAGGGCCAAGATAAGACTGTACCATACTCAACATAACAACAAACTAGAGGAAGTGGGCCGCTTCCCCCCTTAATGTATTTATTTTTTATATTTATTTAATTTATTAATGTGCTGCTCTTCATTAAAAGATCTCAGGGTGGTTCACAGAATAAAATGCTTTTTCTTACCTGCACAAGCAGAGAGATCTCCTCAAAGACCTCCTCCTGGGAGCTGGACGGAGGGAAGACCTGGTCAAAGTTGAATTCATAGACAATGTCCTCTTTTCGCTCCCGGCCAACGTGGGACTGGCAGAGAATCAAAGAATTGCAGAGTTGGAAGGACCCACGAGGCTCGTCTAGTCCACCCCCCAAGCAAGACTTGAACCCACAACTCTAAGATTATGACCCTCATGCTCTACCGACTAAGCGATGACAGGGGCCGCTCTCCCGGGGCCACAATGCTCTCTCTCTCACACACATCCTTCAGCTGGCATTGGGTCTGTTGGCCTTGGGCCGGCCATCGACGTTTGGCTTTCACCTGCTCCTGCACCACCCTGCTAGTTGAGACTTCCTGACGTCCCCTGGCAACTGTGACAGCCCAAGATGCCACCCAGACTTTGACAACCCCCAGACTGACCTCCTCCGCCTTGGATAAGACAAGGCTCTTGCTGTCGTCTGGCAGGAAGCGCAGGTGGCTCATCCCCTGCTTCTGCGCCTCCTTCTCGCTGCTCAGCAGGGGGCGCACGCGGCAGAAGACACGGATGTTGCCCTGGAGGGAGCGGGGACTCGTCAGCACCCAGCCCCACCAAGGGACCCCCAGCGCCAGCCCCCCCACCACCACCGGCCCACCTTCAGCTCCTGGACGGCGTTGTGCAGGGAGCGCCGCTCCATCTCCGACTCGTGCAGCTTCTGCTCCAGCTGGGCCTTGCGTGCTGCCAGCGCCTCATTCTCCTGCGCCCGCCGGGCCAGGCTCTCCTGCACCAGGCGCAGTTCCGCCTGCGTCAGAGAAACCCCAGGGGCAGTGAGGGACGGGCACCTCAAACCCAGAGCCGCCGACCCGCCCTCTCAGCCAGGCACCACCGGCTCGTTCAGGGAGGAGGAGGCAAACGCAGGAAAAGCACAAGCAGGAACAGACACAGCAGAGGTTAGCAATATCTAGGCCCCTCTTGCGATGGATAGAAAAGGGACTTGTGTGAGAAACAGGGTGTGAGGCTGAGGAGAGGGGAAGCACTTCCAGCGAGAGCTGAGAGGGATACACTTCTCGGTATGGGGATTGAAGATTAAGATACAATTATGATAGAGGGCTAGACACATAAAATTTTGTGTTTTATTGTGATTATTACTATTACTGTTGTGATTTTTATTTATTTTCCTTCTTTTTCTCCTTATCTTCCCACCTTTTATTGCTTTTTCCTGTATTTCTTATTATGTTTTATTTATTTTTTATTAAAAAATTCTTGATTTACAAAAGTGTTTGCAAAGTCTTTCTCTCATCTTATTATGTTTTTTTTAAACTAGTTTGGCTTGTATTATATTATATGTTGAAAATATTTAATAATTTTTTTTAAAAAATTTTTTTTAGGTATCTAGCTCCCTCTTCTGGGGCTGAGGACCCACCCCTTAACTTTGATATTGATTCTGGCATTGTGGAATCAGAAGGGTACCTAAGGGACATCTAGTCCGACCCGCTGCAATGCAGGAGTCACAAGCAGATGTTGGCTAGTCCCAAGGATTCCTCACCTCCCCTTGGGATTCCAAGCACCTCATGGAGGCCGACAGTCTCTCCGTTAAAGGGTGGGTGGAAGGGTCCCCAGCCCCCCCTCACCTCTCTGGCCTCCAGCTGGGCAGCCAACTCCTCCTTGGCCTCCCTGGCTTTGCGGCCAGCGGTTTCCAGCTCCCGGATCGTCTGGCTCTGGCTCTTAATGGTCTCCTGCAGCTGCTGCTCCTGCTCCACCAGCTGCTCCACCCTCTGCTGGCTCTCTGTGGCCTGCGCTTGGCAGGTCTGCAGCTCCAAGGCCAAGGCACTGCAAAGAGAGGGCAGGGCAGAGGTCAGATCCTGCAGCAGGAGTAGCAGAAGGAGCCCGCCATGCCCTTCTCAGGCTGCTGCTCACTCACCTGTTCTGCCCCTCCAGCTGCTGGTTGCGGGCCGTCGCCTGCTTCAGCTCCCCCTCCAGCTGGTTCAGCCGCTGCCTCAGGGCCTCATTCTCCCCGGCTAGCCCCTGGGCCTTCTCCTTGTAGGTCCCCACTTTGGCCCGCAAGTCGCTCACTTGCCCCTTCAAGTCCCAGGGGGCCCGCTTCTTCTCACCCCCGCCAGCAGCAGCAGGAGCAGCGGCTGCCAAGAGGAGAGGGATAGAGAGAGGGCAGTGTGATGGTCCCGGTGGCGGCTCAAGGATGGCACAGGAGGGGGGGCACCTCCCTCCCTTCTCTAGGCCTTACCTGGCTTAGGGGCTGCCGCAGCCACCGTCCGACGGGATCCTGCTGGGAAAGAAGGAATGAGACATGAAGCAGTGAAAGGATTCCCAAGGGGACCCTGTCTCCTCTCCATTGCTTCATGAAATATCTCCAAACAATAATAATACTTCAAAACATAAAATCACCAAGGAACTCAAGACAGATTAAAGCAACATATGTGGGGGTTCCATTCCATGGATTGCGCCTAAAGTCAAAATCGTGTATAGCTGAAATATGCTGGATTTAATGGTGGGCAGGATTGCCAGAGCATTTTCCCCAGTCCCTCTCCAAACTTTTTATATTGTTTCCTACACTGAATGCACACAAGTTAAAGGGGCACGAGATGCAGGGTTACGGGGCACCCACCTTCTACACGTCTGAATCAGCTTGCCAAAGCAAAGATAGCTGCCTGGTGTTGTAAGAACATAACTGGATCAGGCCCAAGGGGCCTGTCTAGTCCAGCATCCTGTTCTCAGTGGCCAAACAGTTTCCTGTGGGAAACCAGAGAGCAGGATTCAAGCCCAAGAGCCCTCTCCCCCTTTGTGGCTTCGAGCAACAGGTATCCAGAAGAATTTCTGCCTCCAACCATAGAAGCAGAGCACAGACATCACGGCTAGTAGCTTTTGATTGCCCTCTCGGACGTGCATCTGTTTAATCCTCTTGTAAAGCCATCCAAGTTAGTAGCTACCACTACCTCCTGTGGGAGGAAGTTTCATAGGTTAGCTATGCAATGCCATTGTTTTTTTATACAGTGGTGGCTTGGTTCTCGAACTTCATCCGTTCCAGGAGTCCAGAAACCATTCGCAAACCAAGGGACGGCTTCCGATTGGCTGCACTCATTCGGAAGCTGTGTCGGATGTTCAGCTTCTAAAAAACGTTCGCAAACTGGAATAATAGAATCATAGAGTTGGAAGAGACCACAAGGGCCATCGAGTCCAACCCCCTGCCAAGCAGGAAACACCATCAGAGCACTCCTGACATATGGTTGTCAAGCCACTGCTTAAAGACCTCCAAAGAAGGAGACTCCACCACACTCCTTGGCAGCAAATTCCACTGTCAAACAGCTCTTACTGTCAGGAAGTTCTTCCTAATGTTTAGGTGGAATCTTCTTTCTTGTAGTTTGGATCCATTGCTCCGTGTCCGCTTCTCTGGAGCAGCAGCAAACAACCTTTCTCCCTCCTCTATGTGACATCCTTTTATATATTTGAACATGGCTATCATATCACCCCTTAACCTCCTCTTCTCCAGGCTAAACTGTTCAGTTTCTGTTAATTGGTTCTCGTGGGAAACTTGCAGATTCTAGCTTCGCACAATTAACTCAGGCTGGTGTCAATTTACTCTTGGCAGAAAGCCCAGGTCTGCTTGACCTAGAAACTACTCACTCTGATTGGTTAACGACCAGCACTCTGCTCTGTTATCAAGGGATTGCTAGCTCAGTTTGAGTTGAGGTGTTGTTAGGAGTAGAAGTGCTGTGTATGGTTTTGAGAGAGAGAAAGAGAGGGTTTATTTTACTTTTACTTGTATGCAGAAACTCTGCTGGTTTTATTTTCTCCTTTTAATAAATCCTGTAAATAGTTATTCTGAGTCTAGCTGACTTGTCATTACTGCCGCAACTAGCTTCTTCGCTGTGCAGGAAAACTCTGCTACGTTTGGGCTAAAGCCAGTAGGGCTATGCCTGACACTCCAAAGTTCCATGATAAACATGCCCAGCTCCCTTAGCCGTTCCTCATAAGGCATCGTTTCCAGGCCTTTGACCATTTTGGTTGCCCTCCTCTGGACACGTTCCAGTTTGTCAGTGTCCTTCTTGAACTGTGGTGCCCAGAACTGGACACAGTACTCCAGGTGAGGTCTGACCAGAGCAGAATACAGTGGCACTATTACTTCCCTTGATCTAGATGCTATACTCCTATTGATGCAGCCCAGAATTGCTTGGCTTTTTTAGCTGCCGCGTCACACTGTTGGCTCATGTCCAGTTTGTGGTCAACCAAGACTCCTAGATCCTTTTCACATGTACTGCTCTCAAGCCAGGTGTCACCCATCTTGTATTTGTGCCTCTCATTTTTTTTGCCCAAGTGCAATACTTTACATTTCTCCCAGTTCTCTAATCTGTCAAGGTCGTTTTGAAGTGTGATCCTGTCCTCTGGGGTGTTAGCCACCCCTCCCAGTTTGGTGTCATCTGCAAATTTGATCAGAATATTGTATATTGAAGTATATAGAATACGTATATAGAAGTAGTTAAAACTGAAATTACTGCCTATGCTTAGGAGTCAGAATGGTAACAAGCCCAAACCTGCTGAAAAGGAATGATTTGAGGATGACACCTTAATAAGGTAACAGGAGTTTCTAAGCAGAAAACAATTCCAAATATGGTGTGCCCAATTGGAAGGCCAGGTAGTGTGTCCGTGAGCTGCTTACGCATTGCTTTAGCCAATAATATTGCAAAAATGATATGGGCGCAAGGATTGCATATATTTACCTGATAGAGGAGTAGCATATAAAAGCCTGAGGGCATGTACTGTGGTCAGACCATGATTGTGGCAACCGCCTTGTGGTTGACCATTCAGCGCTGTCTTAATGATGAATAAATCTCTGTTCAGCCTACCCTGTGTACCTGACTCCTCTTTCCTTAGAGGTTTTTGATCAGGATGCCCTTGAGTCCTCCATCCAAGTCGTTGATAAAGATGTTGAATAAGACCGGGCCCAAGACAGAACCCTGTGGCACCCCACTAGTCACTCTTCTCCAGGATGAAGAGGAACCATTGATGAGCACCCTTTGGGTTCGGTCAGTCAGCCAGTTACAAATCCACTGAGTGGTAGCATAGTCAAGACCACATTTTACCAGCTTCTTTACAAGAATATCATGGGGCACCTTGTCAAATGCCTTGCTGAAATCAAGGTAGGCTACATCCACTGCGTTCCCTTCATATACCAGGCTTGTAATTCTGTCAAAAAACAAAAGCTTACTTCCAGGTTTCCGGCGTTCATGAGCCAATTTGTTCAACAACTAAGCCGTTCGAGAAGCAAGGTACCACTGTAATGGAAATCAATACAACAATATTCATAATATTTTTGGAAAATAAGTCGATGGGTCTGCTCCTCTAAATGATCAATTCCTTACAGGTATGATATGGCACCCTTAACAGGGAGACTTCTGCAGCCCACTGCCTACCTGTGATGGACGGCCCTGCCACACCCGCAGTCCCCCGTGTCCGAGTGCTCGAGCGGCGGCGCCCCCCTGCCAAGAAAGCTGTGTTACAGCAAAGTCCAGAAGGGCTCCCCAGGTTCTGCCCCGCCCCCAATCAGAGCTTACCGGCCTGGCGGTGGCTTCGGAGCCCAGGGGCTGCTGGCGGAGGCTTCGGAAAGGAGGGGGCTGCTGTCACAGGTCCTCCCCGCTTGGTAGGGTCCAGGGGACCCCGAGCCCGTTTCTGGGAGGAAGGAAAGGGCAACTGTTTGTTATTCTCCAGGGCCAGGCTGGATGACCTGCAGGGCTCCCTGACCACCTCACTGATTCTATTCAACGTCCCTCTCTGCTGGAAATGGCAATGCCCCATTCATACACCCCATGCTGCAGAAGGGAGGGGCTTGAGAACTCACCCGGTCCACCTTGGGGGGCTCATTCTCATCGCTGGCCGGGCGCTTGAGGCGCAGCCCAGACACAGGGAGCCGGGAGGGGCCTTTCGGCAGCAGGAAACTTTTGTCCTCAGAGTTCATCTTCTGCTCCCTGAGTGGTAGCTGAGGTGGGGAGAGAGAAAGAAACAGAAGGTCGTTGAGTTGGAAGGGGCCCCACTCCCTGCAATGCAAGAATCACAAAAGCAGGGTGGAGGGGGGTGTCGAAGCCCGAGGCAGGCGAGAGAGAGACGCCCACAGACCCCCCGAAGGGACTCACGGGAGGTGGACCCTCCATCAGCTCCAGGCAAGGCCTTCTGGGAGAAGCAAGACACCTTCAGCCGCCAGGACGCCAGTGGGAGGCCAAAGAAATGAAGCCGAGCCTGCAAGGTCAAAGGAGACCCAGCTAGTCCAGCATCCTGCTCCCAGTGGCCCAATGCCCCCCAGCACCACGGCATCGAGACAGGCTGCCTCTGGGCCTGGAGGCAAACCTTTTCAGCAGGGGGCCGGTCCACTGTCCCGCAGACCCTGTGGGGGGCCGGACTATACGGGGAAGGGGGGGGAAGAAGGAATTCCTCTGCCCCACAAAGAACCCAGAGGACACATTCTGCGCATGTCAAAGCGCGCCGATTGCCGGCCCCTCCGCGGGCCGGTTTGAGAAGGCGACTGGGCCGGATCCGGCCCCCGGGCCTTAGGCTGCCTCCCCCCGATCTGCTGGGGCTTTGCAGAGACGGAAGCGCCGCCGTGCGCTTGGCTGGTCCCTCCCGCCCGAGGAAGGGGCCCCTCGGCCCGCGCCCAGAGGCCTCACCGGCGCCGCGCTCGACGCCCCTCCTGCTCCTCCTCGCCGCCCTTTTCCCTCTCCGACCCAACCGCCGTCGGATTCAAACGGACAGCTCCCGTCCTCCTCCGCGGCGCCGCCCGGCAGCCAATGGCGAGGCGGCGAGAGGAGGAGACCAATCCGCGGCCGCCCGTCACGCGGGCCGGACCCGCCCTCTGCGTATTACGCCAACCGCCAGGCCGCCTCGCCGCGCAACCTCGCGCCGCCCCTCAGTCCCTCCTGGGCGCACGGCCCGAGCGGACGACGCACTGCGCACGCGCGCCGCCAAAGAAGGCGCCCGAGACCGCCTCCGCCGGAAGGAGCGTCGGCGGGAGGGCGAGCGTGAGTGCGTGCGCGTGCCGCGGGCGGCCCCGCCCCTCCATGGCAACGGCCGCGGCGCGCAGGAAGCGGGCTGGCAGGGGCGGGGCCTGCGCCGCAGGGGCGGGGCCTGCGGAGGGGCGGGGCCAGGGAGATCTCTGGGGAGAGAGATCAATGTATAGAGAGAGAGAGACACAAACAAACAAACAGGAGGGGCCCCCCAGGGGAGGCGGCGGAGCGCGCCTTAGCAACAGGCAGCCATTCCACAGGTGCAGCCCCAGTTGAACACCCGCCTGCCCCTCTGCGCAGGTGGGGCGGGGCCTGGAGGGGAGGGACCCCCAATCTCAAGGATACCCCTAGTGACCCCGGCCCCCTTTTCTCTCGTCCCCAATTCAGCCGGGGGGGGGGTCAGCCCCCCACGAAGGGGGTTCGGAGCCTGAAGCAGGTGGGGGCACACAGGGCCCCAGGCCAGCTCCCCCCTCCATTCCAGGGAGGGGGGCCCCGCTGCAGCAGGGCGATCCCCTTGGAGGGGGGCCGGGGGGCCTGGCATTGGGGGGACCCCCAGGCGCTGCCACGGGCCCGACTAGGCGCTGGGGCGGGGGAGACGCGGGCCGCCCCCTCCCCGCGTGCTGGGGGGTCTTTCCACCCTCGCCCCCTCGGGCCGCGGGGGCGTGCCGGGTCCGGGTGGGGGCGCTGGGGGGGCTCGGCCGCCCGGCCCTCGGCATCCCCCCTCGCGGCCCCCCGCTCCGGCTGCTGCGTCACTGGCGCTCCGCGGGAGGATGGAGCCGCAGAGGGTCCCGCTCCGCCGCCCCTGAGACCCACCGGGGAGGGACCCCCACCCCCCGCCGAGGGGGCGAGAGGGACCCCGAGAGCGGAGCCGGCAAGGGGGGCGCCCCTCCCCCGCAGGAGACCCCCAGCTGGGGGGCAGGACTCGGGGGGCCCTTTGCGGGCGGAGCCTGACCCCCGTCTCTCCCCCCCCCCCCCCGCTGCAGGTGGGGCGCAATGTGATGGCGAGCGAGCCTCCCGCCACCCCCGCCTCGGCCCGGCTGACCCGGACGAGCGCCCGCCTGACCTCGGGGCCCTGGAAGCGGCCGGCGGCCGGCAGCGGAGGGGCGCCCCCCTCGCCCGGCTCCCCGCCGGCGCCCGGGGGGCCCAGCGCAGCCCCTCCCGGCTGGCCCCGCTTCTGGGAGGGCCAGGATGTCCTGGCGCGCTGGACCGACGGCCTCCTCTACCTGGGCACCATCAAGAAGGTCAGTGGCTGCCCCTCCCCTCGGGGGTCAGGGGGGTCCGTCCGTCCCCCAGCTGGGGGTCTTTGCTCACCCCCCTCCCCCCCTGCAGGTGGACCCCCTCCGGCAGGTGTGCCTGGTGCAGTTTGAGGACGACTCCCAGTTCCTTGTGCTCTGGAAGGACATCAACCCAGGTCAGTGGGAGATGCCCCCCACCCCCTGGCTAACATCCCCCCCCCCGCCACCCTGGGCCCCCTCTTTGGGGTCCCCCACAGTCTCCACCCCCTGCAGGCCTGGCTCCCCACCCCCTCTTGTTCTGTTGGGATGACCCCAGTGCAGAGTTCACCTGTGGAACTCCCTTCCACTGCCGAGATATCAGTGGCTCCTACCAGGATGGTTCTGAAGGGGGGGGGGGCGTTCCTTGGCTGCCCAGGGTGAGAAGGGGAGGCTGGATCTGAGGAGAGCCCCCTTTGGCCCCATCCAGCAGACACTTCTTATTTCCCGATGGAGCCTCCAACTCCAGAGGCAGTCTATCTTGCTTCCGAGGCTCTTGGGGCAGGAACCCAGCCACCCTTGGGGGGGGGACTGGCCCTCACGCCCCCCCCCTGCCTTTTCTCCTAGCGGCTGTGCCTGGGGAAGAGCAGTCCTGCTGCGTGTGCCACTCGGAGGCCGTGAGCCCAGACAACCGGCTGGTGCGGTGCGAGAAATGCAGCCACGGTAAGTCTGCCAAAGGAGCCCCACAAGCTGCCCCTGGTGCCCCGTCCCTCCCCTCCCCATTGCCCCACTGATGACCCTCCTTCCTCTCCCCCCCCCCCCCGCAGCCTACCACCAGGAATGCCACCTGCCCCGGGTGCTGAGCGATGGGGCCTGGACGTGCCGGCAGTGTGTCTTTGCTGTGGCCACCAAGGTAAGAGTGGTCTCCTCTGCCCCACAGCTGGAAGGGACCCCCAGAGGTCCTCTGTCCCAGCCCCACGGCTCTCCCTCTGCCATAGACCAGCCTGCTGTGGCGAGAGCCTGCATGGGGTGGGGGCCCCCTTCTGCGCCCCGCGCACTGACTCTGCCCCACGGCTTTCCTCCTTCCGCAGCGGGGCGGCGCCCTCAAGAAGGGACCCTACGCCAAGGCCATGCTGGGCATGAAGCTGGTGCTGCCCTACCAGCTGAAGTCCCTGGAGTGGGACGCCGAGCACCTCGCCAACCGCCAGCAGTGCTACTGCTACTGTGGGGGCCCCGGAGAGTGAGTCTGCCCCCCCCCTGGCAGGGGGGTGGCGGAAGAGGGGGGCTTGCAGGGAGGAGGGAGGGCCCTGCCTCTGGGACCGGGCGCCCGCGTGTCCCTCTGCGGAGGGGGCTGTGTGCTGGGGGGCGCTCAGCTGACGGCCCCCTCTCTCCCTCTGCCTCAGGTGGAACCTGAAGATGCTGCAGTGCCGCTGCTGCGCCCAGTGGTTCCACGAGGCCTGCACCCAGTGCCTGAGCAAGCCGCTGCTCTACGGGGACAGGTGAGGGGCAGCCCTGGGCGGGGGGGGGGGGTCAGAGGGCAAGGGCATCTTGTGACTGACCCCCCCCCCGGCTCCACCCGGCAGGTTCTACGTCTTTGAGTGCTGCGTCTGCACGGGAGGCCCAGAGAGCGTCCGGCGTCTCCCCCTGAGATGGTGAGGGGGCGCTTTGGGGCGGCAGTGGGGCTCAAGCACAAGAAAGCAATGCAGCGGCCTGGCCCCAGCCCAGACTCAGTCATGGGATTGAGCCCCCCGTTGGGCAGGAGGTCCCTGCATCTTGGGGGGCTGGACTGGATGACCCTCGGGCTCCCTGCCAACCGCCATTCCATATAAAAGCAGTTTAAAGAGGGCCAAAGGAAGGTGGGTCCTTAAAAAAACCACATCTGGAGTGTATCCTGATCCACTTGGGCCCTTTAATTAACAGCTTCCTGCTCATCTCTTGATTTCCAAATACACCGCTTGGGATAATTGGGACAGGCTTGGAAACTTAGAAGAAGTCAGTCAGACTTAAGCAGCTGATCTAGAAAGCAAAGAGAGAGCAGAACGGGGAAGGAGGTTTTGGCGCCAGAGCGAAGGAAGCCGCCACCTCAAGGGCCAGGAGGCACCGGGAGGGAGTGGGGGGCCGGGAGGGTGGGGGGCTGCGCTGGCTGCGCTGAGGGATTCCCGCTTGCCCCCCCCCCCCCGCAGGGTGGACGTGGCCCACCTCATCCTCTACCACCTCAGCATCTGCTGCAAGAAGAAGTACTTTGACTTTGAGCGCGAGATCCTGCCCTTCGCCAGCGAGAACTGGGACAGCCTCCTGCTGGGCGAGGTGAGAGGCCGGTGGGGGGAGGGATCCTGGGGGCGGGAGGAGAAGAGCGGGGGGGGGCACCAAACTCTGAATCTCAGGGTTGTGGGTTCCAGTCCCATGCGGGGCAAAACATTCTTGAACTGCAGGGGATGGGACCTGGTAAAAGTCTAGGATCCCTTTCATGTTGGGGATTGGCAGTGCGGGCCAGAAGGCAGGATCCGCCCCCCATGAAGGAGGAGCCTCAGGGTGGGGCACCCTGGCCTGCGGGTGGCGGGGGTCTGACGCTGCCCCTTTCCCCACAGCTCTCGGACACCCCGAAGGGAGAGCGCTACAGCCAGCTGCTGAACGCCCTGACGGGACACAAGGACAGGTGAGGGGGTGGCAGGTCTGGCGTGGGCCGTGGGACCCCGGGGGGGGGGGCTGCTGGTGCCGGGTTCAAGAGCCGCCCCATCACACCTGCCTCCTCTGCAGGTTCATCTCTGGGAAGGAGATCAAGAAGCGCAAGGGCCTCTTTGGGCTGCACTGCCGCGTCCCCCCACCCGCCCCCCAGGGGGCCGACGGCTCTGGGGACGCGCCCAGGACCCCCTTCATCGCGGGCAGCAGGTGAGCCGGGGGTCTCCCCCGCCCCGAGGGGGTGGGAAAGGGGGCAGGGCCTCCGGCACCCCCCTCCGTGCCGTGCAGATAAGGAGGGTCTCTTACAGCTTCCTTTCAGGGCAGGGCAGGCGTGGGAAGGGGCTGGAGCGCCCGAGGGCCGGGCGGCGGGGGCAGCCGCGGCAGCAGCCACAGCGCCAGCGCAAAGGGCAGCCGCCGGCCCCGAGTGGCAGCGGGGGGCAGTGGGCGCAGCAGCAGGAGGAGCAGCAGCAGCAGCAGCGGAGCACCCGGGAGAGGGAGCGCCTGGAGAGGGCCCTCACTCAGGTAGGCCGGGGGCCAGGAAGGGCGGGGTGGGGGACCGGGGGGGGCCGTGCTGCGTCCCTCTCAAGAGCCCCCCTCCCCTCTCTCCGCCCCCAGGAGGTGGTGCAGCACCCAGTCAGCGTTAATCAGAGCTACAGCGGCTACGGCGGCACTTCCAGCTCCTACAACTTCCGCCGCACCGACGCCCGCTGCCAGGAGAGGTGAGGGGGCAAGCAAGGCAGCCCCACGGTGGGGGGGGGCGTTCCCCGCCCCACGCTGACGGCCTGCCTCTCTCTCCCCCATCCTGCAGCGCCCCGATCCGGATGTTCGCCTCCTTCCATCCCTCGGCCAACACTGCAGGGACCTTGAGGTGAGCAGGAGGGAGGGAGGGAGGGGTGCGCCCCACTTTCCCCAGGGGGGCTTGGATGGAAGTGGGGGGCTTCACTGGCCCTAGGGGAAGCCTGGCCCAACACAGCCCCCTGCCCCTGCCAGCCCCAAACCCCCAAGAGGCCGCTCTCCAGACTGTGGGGTGAGCGGCCACATGAATGGCTGTTTGACCCTGGATTGGATGGGGAGGGAACGCCAAGGATCATGCGGTCCACCCCCTTGGCGTCAGACAAGGTGCCCCTCCGAGACACCGACCTCTGCCAGGTCAGGGCGGCCCCTGTGAGCCCCACCCTCCTCCAGTTAGAGCATCGGACTAGGACCTGGGAGAGCCCAGGGTTCAAATCCCCACTCAGCCATGCAGCGGACCAGGCGGCCTTGAAGTCTCTAGCCTACCTCACAGGGGTGTTGTGAGGCGGCAACGGGAGGCAGGAGGGGGGGGGAGCCTCTCCTTCCCCAGAGATTGGGCGGCCGTCTATCAGGGACCCTCGAGTTCCTGCTTCCTGCACTCCAGGCGCTGCTGAGAGTTGTAGCGCTGGCCGTCCGGGGCAAGTGGGGGGCAAGCTGAGGTTCGGGGTGACTTTGGCTGCAGCAAGTGATCCCCCTTTCCTTCTGCAGCACCAACAGCGGAGCCCCCCAAGACCCCGGTGACGCCGCCCCTGCGGAGCGGGGCAGCCCAGAGCGATCTCCGGCGGATGACGGCCCCGCCCCCCGGACACTCCTGCGCCGCCACTCCGCGCCGCTGGCGCCCAAGCGGCCCCCGCAGGCTGCCCCGGCCCCCTCGGCCCTCTGCGTGGCCCCCGGCGGCCCCACCAGCTCGGGCTACTTTGGACCCATGGGGCGGCTGGCGCGGGGGGAGGCGGTGCGCATCCTGGCTCGCCGTGTCACCACCGAGGGCACCGTGCAGTACCTGGTGGAGTGGGAGGGGGGCAGCATGTTTTAGGGGCCCCAAAGCGGGACCCAGAGGGGCCCCCAATGTGCCTGGCCAAGGAGAGAGCAACAAGTGCAATTCTGGGGGGCAGGCCGTGGGGCGGCTCCCCCTACCCGCTTGAGGAATGTGGACTGTGCCGTTTCTTGCTTTGGGGGGGGGCAGGAGACCCCCAAGTTTCTTCTACTTGCTGCTGCTGCTGCTGCTCCCCCCCCCCATATCATCGTCTTGGACCCCAAAAAGAGTTTGAGTCCTGCTTATTTTTTTACTGTTTGTTGGTTAAAGGTGGTATTATTTAAAGAGGCCTGAGTGGGAGAGAGAGAGAGCGCCCCCTCGGCTGCCCCCCAAACACACACAGCCCCCCCCCCCCCCGGCGCCTGTAGTACTGCCTCTGCTGCTGCTAGACTGACTGTTGTACAAAGCACTTCCAAATAAAAGAGTTTCTGGGCAAGACTTTGCCGCCTGCAGCTGCTTCCTGGGGCCCAAGACCCCCCCCCCAAAAAAAAACCCACCTAAAAGCATCAGAAGCACCTGCCGGATCAGGGCCGTCCAGCCCAGCCTCCTGGCCAAAAAGCCCAAGGACTCGAGATAGACTGTGCTGGGCCTGGAGGCTCCCTTGGCAGCCAAAGGCAGCCCCCAGGCAGGACTGCTGGGGTGGCTGGGGCAGGAGAGGACGAGGCTCTGAATCTCAGGGTTGCGGCTTTGAGCCCCACGCTGGGGCACTGCAGGGGGTTGGGCTAGATGACCCCCAGGGTCCCTGCCAGCTCTGCCAGCCCACGCTTCTATGATCCAGGCACAAGAAGAACTTGCTCCTCCTGTGTTTTCCAGCAACTGGCGATCGGAAGAATTGGCTGCCGCCGACCGGGGAGGCGGAGTGTGCCCGCCATCATTGGCTCCAGTGGGAGGGAGTTCCGCAGGTTAACTCTGCTGCTTGAGGAAGGGCTGCCTTTCGGAGGCAGAGCCGAGGGGGCCAGGATCCCGCCTGGCTGGCTGTGGGGTGGGGAGCCCTGCCTGGGGCTGGACAAGAGCCCATTTAGGCGGGACGTCACATCATTCCCGAAACCTGATCTTGGCGCAGCTGCTTCGCGGGTCCAGTTTCGAGAGATCAGGGCAGTTTGCAGGCCGAAGCCGAGACCCCTCCCCGGACCCCCACCTCCTGCCCCCGGGACAGATTCAGACCACACCAGCTTGGCTTTCTCCCCACCAGGCTGGGGCGGAGTTGTTTATTTCTGCTCTCCTCCTAAAACCTCCTCCTTGGCCGTGGGGCACCCCCCAGCCCCTCCACTTCACTCCGGGACAGTCTCCTCGACCCACTGCAGGTAGGGAGGGTTCCCCTGTTGGATGGGGACAGCGATCACCTCCGCCACTTCGTAAGGGTGCACCGACCTGCAGGGGCAGAAAAGGGGGCGTTACCTCGCAGCAGGGGTGGAGTGAGGGTCCTTCAATGTGTGTGTCCCCCGGCCATCCTCACCCCCAAGCGACTCACCGGACAAACTCTGCGAGGGCTGAGGCACGAGAGCTGCGCGTCTTGATCATCTGTTGGGGGGAGAGGCAAGATCTGAATGCAAAGCGTTCATCGACTGGAAGTGTCGCCCAATGGTTAGAGGGGATGCTCTGAGCAGCCTCCCAACGTATTCTGGGCTGCTTCTGCCCCCTCCTGGCCGGGGGGGGGGGGCGCCAGGCCAGAAATCCCTCCCAGGTGCCCAACACAGCACCTCCTTAATGGGGGGCTTCCCTGCCCCCCAGCACAGGACCAGACGGTGCAGCTGGGCGTTTGGAGGCCTCTTTCCCCCTCGCCTCTGTGGACCTATAGGGAGGGGGCAGCAGGGGGCTGAGGGACTCACCAGCAGCACCTCCGAGTCCTCCTCAATCTTGCCCTTCCACTCGTAGCTGCAAGAGAGAGATGGGGAGGCAGCGGTGGTGCAGTGGTTAGAGCATCAGGCGAGGGCGCATGGGAGCCCCTTCTTGGCCGTGGCTTGCCTCACAGGGCCGTTGTGAGGGGCAGCAGAACCACATACGGCACCCAGGAAGGAAGGGTGGGCCATGCAGAGATGTGATGAAATAAAAAGGGGGGTGGCTTGTGATGCCCCCCAGGAAGGGGGGAGCCCTTTTGCAGAGGGTGCAAAGGGGCCCGGGCCCGGGCCCAGCCCCCCCTTGCAGAGCTCCTGGTGGGAATAATTGAAATGTATATAATAATAAAAATGTATGTAAATATAATAACGAAATGAAATTGCACAGGAAGGAAACCCCCCAAATCCTGGAAGGGACCCCGGGGGCCAACGAGTCCAACCCCAACCCTCAGCCTGGGTTTGGGGAGGTGGCTGGGTGGTGTAGCCCCGCCCCCCTTCTCTGGGGTGCCCTGCCGCCTCGCAGCCCCACCTTGGCCCAGGCCCTCCTCACTCACATGGAGGTGATCTGGGGGACGATGTTGACGCAGGCTGCCAGCTTCTTCTCCACGAGGGCCCTGCGGGGTGGGCAGGTGGAGAGAGAGAGAGACCCTCAGAGCCCCCCTCGCCATCGGCCGGGGTGGGGGCAAGGCGGAAGGAAGGTCCCAGGGTGGCCCTGCTTTCCAACTGGAGCAGCAGATTGGAGAGGGACCCCCGGGGTCATCCATCCCAACCCCCAGGCGGGGCTCACCTGGCAATCTCCTTGGCGACGGTCTGGTTGGGGCAGGTGACGAAGGCGGCCGAGAGGGTCCCGGGGACGTAGGGGCCCCCGGCGGAGGCGGCCATGGAGGAGAAGAGCTGGCAGGCCGAGCGCAGCAGAGGGAGCATCAGCAGCGCCAGGAGAAGGACCTGGGGGGGGGGGAGTGGGGGGCTTAGGGGGCGTGGCAGGGACCCCGTTACCCCCCCCCAGCCAGGCCGGCTTTCTGCCCCCTAGAAGGCGGCGATGGGGGGGGGGTCTGGGGGGCCCCACTCCAGCTACTTACACAGCAGGCGCCTCGGGCCATCTGCGCTCGGCTGCTCCGGCCTGGCATGGGGGCGCAAGGGGGCACCCCGAGCCCTCCCCTCGAGGGACGCGCCTGGACCCCGCCCCCCGCCCCTTTCCCGGGGGCGCAGGCAGAGATCAGGGTTTGGGGGGCCGCTTGCAATGGGTCCCCGGTTCTGCTTTTGGGGGGGGCCTCCCCCTACCTGCTCTCCGTCGCGTCCGCGCCACGTGAGCACGAGCCCCGCCCCGCTCTCTGACGTCACCGCCCCGCCCACAAACGTCATTTTCGACGCATCCGCCAGGTGGGAATGCGGCCGGTGAAGCGCGCGCATGCCCAGTCCGGTCCTCCCTTTGCCCTGTCTCTTGCGCGGCCGGCCTGGGAGATCTTCCAGCGTCGCCCCAAATGCGGCTGCCCCCCCCCCACAAAAAAACATTATTACGGTTCTGCTCTGGAATGGGGGGGCAGAGGGGGCTCATTTTTCATAATAATTCGAGGTCAAAGAGATAAATACTTATAGCTTAGGGCCCCACTCTCATGGGCCCCCTAAAAGACCAAAGGGGGGAAAACGAGGCACATTTCCAAAATATAAGATAAAAAACAAATAATATAAAAACTTCATACAGCAACAGTGTTTTGTGCTGCGTCAGCTCCTATTTTGTTATGTGCAAATGGCTTTAAGATACCTCTTATAAGATACCTCCATAAATTAGCATATAGCATATATTCAACACAAAACGGTGACAATTTGTTGTTGACAAAGGACAGCTGGATATATCAAGGGCCCCACAACCTTCAGGAGCTTAGGTAAAGGTAAAGAGACCCCTGACCGTGTAGCAGGAACCCCCCCACCCCAATCATTCTGCTTGTACAAACTTCACACACACACACACACTCACACACTACATACGCCACATTTCTGTTATAAATTCATAGAAAATCAACCATACATCGGATTTGCACTGTTCCATTTTTTATTTTACTCCATATGACAAGAACTAACAAAGGGGGGTGACTTATTCCTGGTCAGCCATAATCCCTCCACCATCTCAGCACATCCCAGCACATCTGCAGGAGCCCTGCCCAGATGATCCCAGACAGAAGACAATCAAGATCACAAAGAACTTGCATATGGGAGTGGATTCAGCATGGACTGAAACAAAGGACAATGATCAGATCTTCCCTCAGGGGGCAGGAAACTGCAAACTCCCCTTTGTCTCCTGGAAGTGACTCATGGGGAGGGGGGAAAGGAGGAACCAGCCAGGTGACAAGACACTCAGGTTACCACCAACTCCTCCCTCAACCCCTCCTTTCTGTAATGTATGCATAATGTTTCTGGGGGTGGGCTTGACCTACAGGGTGGGAATTTCAAAAGTTTTTATAAGACCTAGCACACTATTTTTCTGGGTCTTTCCTCTCTCCTGCAAGTGAGGGGAACACCCTGATGCATCAGTTCAATAAAGGCCAAGCCTACAGGCTGCTGTTTTGCTCCAAGTTATCCTGGTTGGTGTCTTTGTTTTGTCCAAGGGAGCCCTCGGATTTTTCCTGCAACAACCGTTAGGTCCAGTCGTGGCCGACTCTGGGGTTGCGGCGCTCATCTCGCTTTACTGGCCGAGGGAGCCGACGTACAGCTTCCGGGTCATGTGGCCAGCATGACTAAGCCGCTTCTGGCGAACCAGAGCAGCGCATGGAAACGCCGTTTACCTTCCCGCCAGAGCAGTACCTAATTATCTACTTGCACTTTGATGTGCTTTCGAACTGCTAGGTTGGCAGGAGTAGGGACTGAGCAACAGGAACTCACCCCGTCGCAGGGATTTGAACCGCCAACCTTCTGATCGGCAAGTCCTAGGCTCTGTGGTTTAACCCACAGCGCCACCTGCATCCCATCGACAAAGGACAGCTGGACATATAAAGGGCCCCACGACCTTCGGGAGCTTAGGGCCTCATCAAACCTAAATCCGGCTCTGGTTTGATGTTATGTTATTTCATATATTGGAATAGGGTGTTATAGGAATTCTAAGGTCTTATATATAAGCAATAAATGTTCATAAATTTACAAGGCAAACACATAAGTATATAAACCACGTGTCTGAAATAGTACAGGGGAGCAATCCTGAAACCATTTTTACTCTTCCTGTAACCTCAAATATTCTTTTTCGCTTACAAATCCTGTCTTTAGGGCACATTTGTGTATGAACAGAGTGAGCCTGTGGCCTGGATTCAGGAACTAAAGTATTAACCATCACAAAAGAATGGCCAGGCTGCCCAGGTAAAGCCTCCTTCTGTAATCTATGTTTGATTTTTTTTGGAGGGGGGTCTCTGGCTATAGGGTGGGCAACTTCAAAAGTCTATATAAGGGGAATGGGGGACCCTGTTGCAACAGTTTAATAAAGATCAGGCTTACTAGCTGCTTTGCTTTTCAATATTCTCTAGTTGACCTCTGTTATTTTCTCTTAGAGAACCTACATAAGGACTCCTTGCAGGTTCTTGGTACCCCATCAGGGAAAAATAATAATAATCAGATGTCAAGGAGATAAATTAACTACAGTTCTCAAACGCCTTGGTTCCCAAACACTGAAAACCCAGAAGTAAGTATTCCAATTTTTGAACGTTTTTTGGAAGCTGAACGTCCGATGCGGCTGTCGGCTATTGTTTCCAGGGCGCCTGCACCAATCAGAAGCTGCACCTATGTTTTCAAACATTTCTGAAGTCAAACGGACTTCCAGAACGGATTAGGTTCGAGAACCATGGTACCATTGTATTTGGTGCTCTTGTTTTTGCTATTGATTTTGCATTTTTGTTTTTGAGGCTTTTCCGGTTAATTTGTTTTTGTGACAGTGTGCAACCCAGTTTAGCTACTGGGTTTGATTGTGTGACTGCAGAAATGGATAAAAGCCCCCCATCCAAACAATTAGTATCATCAGTGCAGGTAAGAAGAAAAAATAATTTTAATTTTTATCATCTAAAATACTGTCTTATTTATTTTATGGTACAGTACATTGATTATTGAGACGCGGGTGGCACTGTGGGTTACACCACAGAGCCTAGGACTTGCCGATCAGAAGGTCGGCGGTTCGAATCCCCGTTATATGCCAGCTCCCTCGGCCAATAAAGTGACATAAGTGCCACAACCCCAGAGTCAGCCACGACTGGACCTAATGGTCAGCGGTCCCTTTACCTTAACCTTTTTGCATTGAATATTACCGTATTTTTCGCCCTATAGGACGCACTTTTCCCCCTCCAAAAATGAAGGGGAAATCTGGGTGCATCCTATGGGGCGAATGCAGGCTTTCGCTGAAGCTTGGAGAGCAAGAGGGGTCGGTGCGCACGACCCCTCTCGCTCTCCAGGCTTCAGGAAGACATCCGCAGCCTAGGCAGCCCTGCGGGAGGTCCCGCAGGGCTGTCTAGGCTGCGGATAGCAGCCTGCTTCCCGGAGCATCGGGCGCCCTGAAAGCAGAGCGCCCGGCGCTTCGGGAACACATCCGCAGCCTAGGCAGCGGATAGCAGCCTGCCGCCCGGCGGGCGGTGCGCCCTCAAGCAGAGCGCCCCGCCCGCCGGACAGACATCCGCAGCGTGGGGAGCCCTGCAGGAGTTCCCCGCAGGGCTCCCCACACTGCGGATAGCAGCCTGCCGCCCGGGCGCCCCTCGCCAGCACCCTGAAGCAGGGCGGCCCTCGCGCCGGGCAGACATCGGCCAGCCCCACAAGCTCGGGGGACAGCAGGGAGGCGCAGCGCCGCCATCCCGCTGTTCCTCAACCTGGTTCGGTTTCCCCAACCTGCTTTTGGGGGGGAAATAAAGGGGGGGGAAATTCCCTTTATTTCCCCCCCAAAAAACTAGGTGCGTCCTATGGGACGGAGCGTCCTATGGGACGAAAAATACGGTACTTTCATTTTATGGATCAACGATCTCGTTAGATAGTAAAATTCATGTTAGATCGATGTTTTAGGGGTTGTTTTAAAAAGTCTGGAATAGATTAATCCATTTTGCATTCCTTTCTATGGGAAAGTGCGCCTTGGATTTGAAAGGCTTTGGTTTTGGAACGGACTTCCGGAACGGATGAAGTTTGAGCACCAAGGTACCACTGTACAACTTTAAGAAGACATCTGAAGGCAGCCCTGTCTAGGGAAGTTCTCAATGTTTGATGTTATGCTATTCCATATCTTGGATACTTTCACTGGAGATGTGAGAACTCAGGACACATTGCCCCCCCCCTTCTCCCTTCCTCTTGCCAGGGGACCCTTGGATGGGGGGGCACAGGATTGAAAGAGGACACCCCATCCCAGCACCCCATCCATCCTCTTGCATTCATTCCTCCACTGTAAGGAAAGCTTCCCCCAATTCTCCTTTTCTTCAGTGGCCATTCGAGCTTTTTAATTTTACTCCCCCCTTTTTTATATTAACATTATTTCCATACACTCCAAACATTTTTCATATATACAGTACTGGGGTTATACAAACCCCTCGGACTTCCCCCGTCCGCCCTGGTTTCATATTTTACCCTCTTTTCTTGCATATTTATCCATTCTATTTCACCTCCTTATTTACTACTTTGGTTCCTTTTTCTTCATAAATGTTAAATCAATCCTGCTAATGTTTCTAAGTAACTGCAGTGGTTTCTAAGGTCTTCTGCAATTTTTTTCTCATTCTTGATTACTTTTTTTGTCATCTTGGTGCCTGATCTTCCGGGTCATCTTTAGCATTCAGCATCGTCCATTGTTTTGGTAATCCACTCTTTTGTTGGGACCTTCTCTTCCTTCCACATCTGGGCTGACAACATTCTCGCAGCTGTTGTCGCATACAGAAACAGTCTTTTTAGGTCTCTTGGTATTTCTTCTTCTGTTAAACCTAGTAAGAAGGCTTCTGGGGTTTGTTTTCCCAATTCATTATATATCATTTCCCAGAAGCCCTGGTGTTCTGTACTGAGCTGAATCCTAGATCAATAGGATCCAGAATGCAGCAGTCTGATTGGTCCGCAGGAGCCACCCAATCCAGATCCAGGTGGAAGTGAATCAGTGACCTGATCGGCCTGCAGGAGCAGCCAATCAGGCTTCTGGAGGAGGTGAATCCGCAACCTGATTGGACTACAGGAACAGCCCCGAATTAGCCAATCACGCGGGGCCCATTGTGTAAATAATGTATATACAGCTAGACATTTGGGGAAAAGTTTAATTCATTGCTACTATGAGATAAATAAAGAGCATGAAATTCACACTCGACTCCGAGTATATTTCACCTTTACTACCTTACATGACCACCACATATGGTAAAAGGTACCCTCCTTATCCTTACATTTCCCGCATAAGTGAGATGTCTTTTTGAACATTTTTGCCAACTTTACTGGAGTCAAATACCAACGGTACATAATTTTCATGTAGTTTTCCTTCAATGCACAACAAGCCATAAATTTTAAATCCTCTTTCCACAACGTCAGCCGTAAATTAATTGGTAAGTTATAACCCACATCCTTTGCTCACTGTATCATCACTGCTTTTACTTCTTCATCCTTTTACATTCGAGTTTTTTTTGGGGGGGGGACCCAGCTTTGCAGGGAGGGGGGCCTCTGCTCCTTGCAGGCAGTGTTGGATTAAATACTGTGGGGGCCCCTAGACAGTTGAAATCTCTCACCCCGCCTTGCCAATTATCTCCTAATACTTGACTGTCATTTTCTTTCAAGATCAAATCAATATTATTTTTATTCATTTCCACGGTGCCCCTAAAATAATAATAACATTAATAAATTGTTATTTATACCCCACCCTTCCCGGTTCAGAAAACTGGGTTCAGGGTGGCTAACAACAAATTTAAAACACTTAATTGTGATACAACCAAAAACAGCATAAAATACAGTATAAAAGCATGAATAACAATAAATTCTAAATTCTAAAATCAATTTAGGGAAAAATCCATCCACTAAACATTAGATGATCCCCAGGGCTAGCTGGCTGAATTAGTCCTATTTGGGCCAGCGAGGAGACCAGGGGAGAATTAGCTGTGGGATCCCAGAGCAGGTAATCTTCATAAAACGGGGAAGGGAAGGGGAATAAAAGATCAGGCTAAGTTCAAATTGAAAGTCAGGCGGAATAGCTCTGTCTTACAGGCCCTGCAGAAGGAGGTTAAATCCTGCAGGGCCCTAGTCTCATGGGACAGAGCATTCCGCCAGGTGGGAGCCACCACTGAGAAGGCCCTGGCGCTGGGGGAGGATAGTCTGACTTCCTTAGGGCCCGAGACCTCTAAACCATGGTTATTCATGGACCTTAAGGTCCTCTGCGGGGCAGACCAGGAGAGGCGGTCCCGTAAATACGAGGGCCCTAAGCCACAGGTGTGGGGCCCATGGGCTGTTGCCCACTCTGCCTCTCTGGTCATCCGGGGTGGCTTGCAGGGGGGCAGGTCTCCCACAGTTTCCTCTGTAGAAGGGAGCATCTCATAGTTTTTGTTTTTTTGGTTTTAGTTTTAAAATAAAAATAGGTATTAAAGAGTCATTCCTGGATGCCAAGATCCTAGTTTGGGCAAGTACTCCTTGGTGAGGATGCCAGATTTAAAATCCTATATTATTGGGTTGTTATTTTTATTCTGATTATATCTGTTGTGATCTTTTCTGTGAACCACCTTAAAACCCCGCCTATAGGGCGGTATAAAGGTACGGGCCAGTCTTGACAGACTCTGGGGTTGTGCGCCCATCTCACTCAAGAGGCCGGGGGCCAGCGCTGTCCGGAGACACTTCCGGGTCACGTGGCCAGCGTGACAAAGCTGCATCTGGCGAGCCAGCGCAGCACACGGAAACGCCGTTAACCTTCCCGCCAGTAAGCGGTCCCTATTTATCTACTTGCACCCGGGGGTGCTTTCGAACTGCTAGGTTGGCAGGTGCTGGGACCGAACGACGGTATATAAACTCTAATAATAACAATGCAAAAGATGCAAAAAAGAATGATGGAAATATAGACTGTTAGACCTTTAAAATACGCCCTTCTAAGTTGCTTCCGAAGTTCCCCACTTCCCTTGGCATGGAAAGAGACGGCATGTTAGGGAAGTTAAAAACGCAGGCAGTGTAATGTAGGTTCCCAAAGGTAAATGTTTCTAAACGATTTGTATAGAAACACCAAGGTGGCTTGCTTAAGCCACACGACCTAAGCCCTCCTTCGGGGAATGGGAAAAGCAGCGTCCTTCCTCCCAAGGTGAGGGAGAGTGGCCTAGCTAAGCCTGGCAGGACAGTTTACTCTATGGCATTAACCCCTTCAGGCATTAATTGGAGTTAATGACGCTGGTTATCCCCCAAGAGTCTTCTTCGTGGAGCTGCTACCTGGCAGGGTCAGATGGGACCTGGCTGGGTGTACCTGGGAACTCATCTACCTGCCAGGACAGTGGCAACATTTTTGGTCTCCTGACTTCTAAGGGAAATGGGTCTCGGCAGATCTGCTCAGCTGCTCTCCTGGCCTGCTTTTAACAGCCCAGGCCTCTTGGCACCTTTGCAGTATGTGGGCTTCCTTTCATGGCTGATTTTTTTTTTGGGGGGGGGGGGGAATATTGTCTCCCAAGACAGATGGATGCCTACAACAACCACCACAATTATTATTACTTGAATTTGCATATGTTCCTTCATCTGGAGATCTTCTTCTTTGGCGATCCCTCATAGCCGAGTAAGATTATCTTCCATAAACATAAAACCATTGTTAAAACCATGAGTCCGTAAGTGACTGTGGAGGCCAATTCTGGATCCATACGTCCTTCCACAGTGGGGACATTGGTTTCTGGGCAGGAGCTGATCACGGGGTGGATTTGCCAAGCATGCCTTCCTCTTAGCACGTTTCTCCCTTGCGTCCCGAGTTTGAGTGTCTTCAAAGCCCAGGACACCTTTGGCAAAGGCTGTTCTCCAACTGGAGCGCTCGCAGGAAAGTGTTTCCCAATTGTTGGTGTTTATACTACATTTTTTAGGATTTGCCTTGAGACAGTCTTTAAACCTCTTTTGTTGACCACCAGCATTACTCTTCCCATTTTTAAGTTTGAAATAGAGTAGTTGCTTTGGAAGACGATCATCAGGCATCCACACAACACGGCCAGTCCAACGAAGTTGATGTTGAAGAATCATTGCTTCAACACTGGTGATCTTTGCTTCTTCCAGGACACTGATATTAGTTCACCTGTCTTCCCAAGTGATGTGTAAAATTTCTCTGAGAGATGGAGGTGGCGTTTATACAGGGCAGTTTGCAATATAAAAATACAAAATGAGAACACAAAAGGCATCATGGAACACGAATAAAAACAAATCAGTAATTGAATTAAACTGGCTAGTAAGGTAGCCCATCTGGGTTACGTGAGCCCATCCTGTCCAGAGTCCTGGTCTCCCAGATATTCCAAGGGATAGCCCTTTCTCCTCCATGAAAAGGGTCATCCCTGCCCCTCAGGAGGGAATTCCATAGTTTAACTTTGCACTGCCTGAAGACAGGCTTTCTTTCCTCTGCCCTGACTCTTCCGGCATTCAGCTTCGTGGGATGTTTGTGAGCACCTGGGAGATGTCAGCACCTGGCAGCTGGACGTTCTGAGCCCAGGTTGCTCACTCCAACTCCAGAGGCGAAATGCCTTGGGCTGCCTTTCTCAACCACCGTCCCTTGGCGGCTTTCTCAGGGCCTGTGTATTTCTTCATTTCCTCACCTTTCTATCCCACCATCTCATTTTGCTCTATTCCACACAAACGTTATATCCCTATCCCTCCTTATGCCATCATGGAGCCCACCTGGATCCCCCGTCCGGGTCCAGACTGAGTCAGATAATGTTGTTTGGATGGAATATTTGGTTAAAAGGAAAAGTTGAGGTATATATTGAAAAAGTATTCCTGGATGGCTAGATCCAGGTTTGGGGCAGAGCCACTCTTTGGTGAGAGAGCTCCAGCAGATATTATTATTATTATTATTATTATTATTATTATTATTATTATTATTATTATTATTAAAAATTGTCCACTAGCACCTTAGAGACCAACTAAGTTTTTCCTTGGTATAAGCTTTCATGTGCATGCACACTTCTTCAGATACCTTAGGGTTAATAATAATAATTTATTATTTATAATAATAATAATTTATTATTTATACCCTGCCCACTCTGGGCAGCATCCAACAAAGATTATAAATATAATAAAACATCAGTCATTATTAAAAATCAGAAAAGACGCAGCAAAGTGTGGAAATATAGACTTAGACTTTTAAAATATGCCCTTCCAAGTTGCTTCCAAAGTTGCACTCTTCCCTTAGCACAGAAAGAGGCCAGATGTTTGGAAAGTTTAAAATGGTTTACTTACAAGCTCTTCAAAGGTCAGATTCATGTGTCTTTCCATACAGCAGCAAGAAAACACAGGCAGTGAAAGCGGTGAGTGTTGCTCAATTATTTGTACAAAGATGGCTTATAGAAAGCCAAGCCATCTGACATCTCTTGACACACTGGAGTTCACATGGTAGAACAATAGGACCGACTTCCTTCCTGCCACAGTGAGAGGAAGTGGCCTAGCTAAGCCTGGTGGGACAGGTTACTCTATGGCATTAACCCCTTCATGCATTGATTAGAATTAAGCATGGTGGTTCTATGGGGCTGGCTATCCTGCATAAAAGGTTATTGGTGGCTTGTAGCCACTCTAACATATCTGAATCTCAGTTTCTGAAAACTGAGGTGGGGAGAGTTCCTCTTGAGCTCCAATCCTGCTTGCAGGTTCCCCAGGATGGGCATCTGGTTGGTCATTGTGAGAACAGGAGGCTGGCTGGATTTAGCAGGCCCTTCTTATGTTCTTCACGCAATCACGGAAGATGGAAATTGGGATTCAAAATGACCTTAACAGATTGGAGAACTGGGCCCAAGTTTAAAATGAATTTAAACAGGGACAAATGTCAGGTTCTGCATGTAGGCAGGAAGAACCAGATGCACAAATATAGGATGGGGGACACCTGGCTCACTAGCAGTCCATGGCAAAATGATCTAGGGGTCTTTGTGGACCACAAGCTGAACATGAGTCCACAGGGTGATGCAGCAGCAGCAGCAGCAGCAAAAAAAAAAAAAAAAAAAAAAAGCAAGATTGGCAGCCAGTGCAGGGGCTTCAGCTGGGGGGGGGGCACGCAGGCTTGCCCATAACATCATAGAGATAGATGATAGATAGATAGATAGATAGATGAGAGAGAGAGAGAGAGAGAGAGAGAGAGAGAGAGATTAGATAGATAGATGATAGATAGATAGATGATAGATAGATAGATAGTTTTTTTCATCTGTTACGGAAAATCTGGGTGCGTAATTACCCTGCCACCCAGCTCGTCGGACTAAGTCCGCGGGTCCCTGCGGAGAAGAAAGGAGCTCAGCCGGCCGCAGGAGCAAACTACGAAGATCCAAGTTTATTGCACAACAGGTTCAAGACGAGATTGAACCCCGAGAATGGGGCGACATAAACTTTTAAAAGTTCCCTCCGAGTCCCAGAATACAGTGCACGAAACGTCATGAATACATTATGGGAAGGTTGGGTTTCACGGGTTACATCATGAATATATTTCACACGTCATGAATATACTAAGGAGAAGGTGGGGTTACATTAATTAACATTTGAGATAAGGGAGGGGGAAACATGCAGAGCGAGAGATATACATAGGTAAACATTTATTGAGTACCGGTGGTGGCATGACAATGGGTCAGAGATATGCATCGTCTGCCACCTAATATTGCCCGGAGGAAGGGTTAGGCGAAACGATCTGACAGGATTAAGAAGTTCCTGTGTACGTGACCTGCCACTTCGGGGATTATGGAAGTAGGGGTAGCATCATGGAGTCCAAAGGGAGCTGAGTTGAATGACACCAAGAGCGAAGAAATCGGAGTTATGGTTGATTTTATATCAATTTCCAAAGGTTTCAATGCTTTCCGACCCATTCCGTATTGGTGATCAAGAGCGGAAACAGAATGGATACATTGTAGCAAGAATGGATACAATGTAACAAGAATGGATACAATGTAACAAGAATGGATACAATGTAACAAGATTTTGACAGTTTTATGAGGTCCCTGGTTTCGGATCCATTGTTCTCGCAGTGGGGGGTCGTCAGCAGCTTGTCAGGAGTGAAATGAGGCGTGCAGTGGCTCCCTGAGCTAGCTTCTGCAGGACGAATGCATGGCTGTGATTGGCTAAAGCACGGCTCAGTATAGTGAATGGGGATACAGTATGATACGGTCTACTCACATTAGAAATAGGGCAAGAGGAAGGCATAAGAAAAGATCGGGGCTTATTTCGCCCGCATAGAGATAGGAAAGAGAGCCTTTTATTAACAAGGCAGGGGTATAGTGTGGTGCTTGTGCAACGGTGTGGGGGCTGAGGGTTCTAGGCAGAGCTGGGCACTGTCGAGGTCATCGCCTCGGGCCCCTTCAGGGAGCGGTGGGGAAGGATGGGTACCCCCCCCCTTGCTCCTTCCGTATCATCATCATTTTATACATTTTAACATAATCATGTCAAACATTAAAGTACAAGGTTCTTTTGAACCTTCGGACCTCCTTCGCTCCCTCCATGGGTTCCATGTTTAAGATTAAATCTGCTGCATCTTTAATATGATCCATCTATTAAATAACCATAATTACCATGAATAAATCCACATTACAAATGTCCTTACATGCCTGCCAAAGATTTTAACTGTTTAGAAGTGGTTTTTTAAATAACTTACAAATTCACTCTCCAGTTTTTAGAAAATACTTGATCTTCCTGGTTTCAGATCTTCCCCGTCAGTCTCGCCATCTCCGCATACTCCATCAGTTTCATCTGCCATTCTTCTTTTTTTCATACTTCTCCTTCCTTCCATCCCTGGGCTAGAAGCATTCTTGCTGCAGACATAAAGAGGCTTTTATGTTCTCTTGGTAGCTATTCATCTATTATTCCTAATAGAAAGGCTTCTGTTTTTTTAACAAATGTATTTCTAAACATTTTCTTTAGTTCATTGTATATCATTTCCCAGAAAGCCTTTACCAATGTACATGTCCACCACATATGGTAAAAAAGACCCTCCTTCTCTTTACATTTCCAATACAGTTTTGAACTTGTTTTGTACATTTTAGCAATTTTACTCGGTGTTAGATACCAACAATATGTCATTTTCATATATTTTTCTTTCAATTAACAACATGCAGTAAACTTTATTTCTTCTTTCCATAACTTTTCCCAAGATGAAAGTTGAATATAATACCCAAAATCTCTAGTCCAATGTATCACCATTGCCTTAACTTCTTCATTTTTTGTGTACTGTTGAATAGTGGGTAGACATGGCAGACGACACAGCGATTTCTCCAAAGCAGCTCTTTATTTTGTAAGCTGGAACAGAACTGATCAGCAAACAGCTCAGCCGGCCTGCTTTTATAGGCAGCCGGCTGTCAACATTGTAACAACAACAACCCAGGGTTTCCTGCCTAAAATAACTGACGTGGACCTGAGTGAAAACTATCTACAGTATCCCCCGGCTGGCCCAGGGTGAGAACTTCAGTACATAACATGTACCATTCTAAAAGTAGTTTGTACATTGTATCAAAACCTTTTTTTTAAATCAACCTTAAAAACATCATTTAATTGGTGATACTGTAACCAATCCAGTAACAATTCTCTAATATCTTCAAAATTTATCAATTTTTGTTGGTCTCCTGCCTCTTTAAACAAATCATTATAGGTGGCCCAATCACCTCTCATGTTCAATTTTTTAAACCAAAATTACTTCCAATGGAGAGAGCCACCATGGTATTCTCCATTCTAATAAGTTTTCATACCTATCCCATACCTTGTAGATTTATTTTCTTATCAAGTGGTTCAGGAATCCTTTATGTACTTTCGTTTTATCATACCATAAATATATGTGCCACCCAAATCTATTATCATGACCTTCCAGATCTAATAAATCTATATTTTTTAGCAAAATCCATTCCCGCAGCCAGCAAAGGCAGGACGCCTCAATATAACTTCAAATCTGGCAAGGAGAAGCCCCCTTACCCATAACATCTACATTTTTCTATAATCCATTTGTCCCCTGGCAGCTCATTCCCGAGGGGGTCATATTTTCTGTGGCTCAAGTGGCTCTTAGAAAGTTCTTCCTAATGTTTAGTTGCAATCTGCTTTCCTGGCCCCTCTCCTCTCCAACTTCCAGCCTCTGCCCCTTCCTGCTCACCAAACCTTGATGCCTCTTCAGCTTCTGACGCCTCCTCTTCCCAGTCTGCTCCCAGTGTCCCACCACCAACCCCTGGGCTCTGAGCCTTCTTCCCTTGGGGGTTCCCATGGTGCCAGTCCATAACACCCACACATCAGCAGGTCTCCAGCCTCAGCCTTTCTGTGTTAAAATACGACCATCCCTTTGCAGAGTAAAAATGGAAGCTTGAGATTAGGTTGCTTGGCCTTAGATATACTTCTCCAGAGTGTCCCAGCACTCTTGGAGTCACCCTCTTTCCCTCCTACAAAAATAGCAGGTGATAGACTGAGTAGTAAGCAAAAGGAAATATGATTCCTCACATTCAAGTCTTGCCAGGATTCAGCGAAGAACAGTGAAGAGGACAAGGCAGGCAGTGAGACTTATAAGTTACTTTCAGGGCCGTCTTAAGCATATCTGTAGTGCTGATGCCGGAAGGTGCTGCGTCCAGCCTCCGCCTCTTCCCTGGCGCCCTCCAGAACTTGGCACCCAGGCTCCCCGCGCCACTAGCCTCTATGGGTAAGACGTCCCTGGTTATTTCCACTCACTGAAAGTAGTCAGATGGCGCTTGACAGAGAGAGAGGGAACTTACAGTAAGGCTCTGTCTCTATCAGCTTGTAAATGAAAAATGAGAATGATCTGAAGTCAGGAGGATTTTAATCTTTAGTCTAAGTTTCCTGCCACAGTCGAAACAAAACAAAAAATTCCTTCCAGTAGCACCTTAGAGACCAACTAAGTTTATTATTGGTATGAGCTTCCGTGTGCATACACACTTCTTCAGATGCACACGAAAGCTCATACCAATAACAAACTTAGTTGGTCTCTAAGGTGCTACTGGAAGGAATTTTGTTTGTTTGTTTGTTTGTTTTGACCAAGGCAGACCAACACGGCTACCTAGCTGTAACTTTCCTGCCACAGACGTTCAAGGGAAATAACATCACAGAGAGTAAAATTCCCTCGCTGGGGGAACTTTTGCATGACACCAATGTCTCCCGACAAAACAAACATCAGAAGGAATATTTAGTAGAATCAATGCATTGGAAAAGGAAGCTTATGGTTTGAATGCAATAATCGCTGCTCTGGTTGGGTTAGTGGAGACAGGAATTCTAACCGTAGCCCTGCAGACAGGGCCGGCCTGGGACAAAACTGACGTGGCTGGTGGTTTGGAGGCACAAGATGGGAATGGGTCTGAGTTCACTAGGTCCAGGGCTTTTTTGCAGCCAGAACTCACCCAAACTAAGTTCCGGCATCTCTCAAGGGAGCTGTTCATGGTGTGGTCTGGCACCTCTTTTTCTATAAAAATAGCACCAACTAGGTCCCTATCAGGGTGAGTAGCTAAACCATGGGTAGGCAAACTAAGGCCCGGGGGCTGGATCCAGCCCAATCACCTTCTAAATCTGGCCCACAGACAGTCCGGGGATCAGCGTGTTTTTACATGAGTAGAATGTGTCCTTTTATTTAAAATGCATCTCAGAGGCAAGGGAAAGCTGAGGGTAATCAACAAGGAATCTGGACTTTAAGAAGGCCAATTCCAGGAAGCTGAAGTTGCTACTGGGTGAGATCCCATGGTCAGAAATACTCAGAGAGAAGGGAGTCCAAGATGGATGGGAGTTCCTTAAAGGTGAAATCCTGAAGGGCCAAATGCAGACAATTCCATCGAGAAAGAAAATTGGGAGGCAGCTAAGGAAACCGGTGTGGCTGCATAAGGAGCTTACAGATGAGCTGAGAGTTAAGAAGGGAATGTGTAAGAAATGGAAGAAAGGGGAAATGATAAAGGAGGAGTAGACACAAGTAGCCAAAAGTTGCAGGGTAAACATCAGGCGGGCTTCAGAAGGGCCTCTGTGGTCTAAGACAGGCTGCTGGGCATGAAATGAGACATTGTACAACACGTTCACACAGCCAGGGCACACACAAGCCACACAGACACGTGTTTGCACGGCAAATGCAAAAATGGGTCCTTTCCCTATGTACTGGCATTCGTAGATGACTTGCTTATTGCAAGAAAGAGTGGCCAAGATTACACACATAGTTCTCCAGTATTTAAGCAAGGGTGTGGAGGTCAAGGAATTTGGAAAACCCTCCTACAACCCAGAGAGCAGAAAATGTATTGTTTCTTCTAAGTCAAAAGCCAAAGGTCCCTGAACTGCTTGGCAGCCTCGGTTCTTTGAGTCTGTAGCGTCACTTACAAGCATCACTGTCTGCCTGGTACCATGTTGTTCGCTGAATCCTGGCAAGACCTACATGTGAGTAAACGTGTTTTATTGTACTTACTACACAGTCTGATTACTTTTGCAGGTGGGAAAGGGCGTGACTCCAAGTACATTTAAAGCTAAGCAACCTACTCTCAAGTTTCTGTTTCTACTCTGCAAAGGGATGGGAATAGTTTAACTCAGAAAGGCCAAGGCTCTAAACCTCTCATGTGAGAGATAAATTAACTTTAATATATCTTCTCCTGCTTATCCATCAAATAGTTTCTGCCAGAACCCTCCCGTTCCGCCCAATAGAAGGTGAAATAAGATGAGCCACCCACTACTCACTTGCATGGCTCCCATAGGGTGATTTTCTGGGGAACTGAGGAAATCAATAGCCCCCCCCCATCACAAACATGGCTCTTGCAAGGAGGTCTTGCTTCGCCTGCAGCGTTGGCCTACACCACAGGGTTGTCTGTAGGCTAAGGCTGGCCCAGCTGGCAAGAGAGCGCGCATGACCACAGAGGCCCCAGAAGCCTCAGTCCTCCCTGTCTGTAAAATGGGCCCATGAGGGACCTGCTTTTCCAGCTTGCTGTGGGGATGGAGGGGCCAGTGCAACAGGCCTCTGTTCTGTGTGGCTGGGTCAGGAGGTGGAGGAAGGAGTGAGCAGGGCCTAGCAAAGCCACTGCACCCCCCTCCAGATGTGCCTTGAGATGGGGGGGGGGGCTGTGCTGAGCCTTTGCACCCTGGGTGATAAGAATGGGGGTGTCGCCACTTGGGGAAGGTAGAAAGTAGTAACCCCCGCATCAGACACTGCCTTCTTCTCCCACCACACCTAAAAATTGCAAGCTGGGGGTGCCCTGTGATGGAGGGGGAGTCATGCCGGGAGAGTGGTGGATCCAGCGTGGGGGGGGGGCACCGTGAGACACCCGCCTCTCCCGCCACCTCGCCTTTCCTGTCCTCCGCAGCGGCTCCGGTGCCCCCCCCCCTCCAAATGCAGCAGCAGCTGCTGCCGGCGGGCGCCTTTAAGAGTGGGCAGCGCTCCTGCGGCGACGCGGCGGAGATGCGCTGCTGCTGCTGCTGCTCCTCTGCGCGGCCGGCCGGGCTGTGATGCTGAGGCGGCTGCCGGAGGAGGAGGAGGAAGAGGAAGGAGGAGGAGGAGGAGGCGGCAAGGCGAGGAGCGAGGAGGAGCGAAGAGCGGCGGCGGCGGCGAGAGGGAGCCTGTGCGCGCCGCAGCCTCCGCGCCAGCATCCTCCTCCTCCGCGGCCGCCGCCTGCATCCTCGCCCGCATCCTCTCTCGCATCAGGACCAGCGGCGACATCCTCTCGCATCAGGACCAGCCGGGGAGGCGCCGCCAACAGGCGGGCGGGCGGGGGCGCAGTGCGGGGGAGGCAGGCAGGCAGGCCCGGCGCCCCCCCCCGCCCGCCGCCTCCTCCTCCTCCGGCCGGGCCGAGCCCCCTCCCGCGGCTCCCGCTCCCTTTCCCCTGCCGGGCCGGCCGACCCCCTCCCCGGCTGGTCCATGAGCCGCGAGCGCGCAGGCAGAGGCTGAAGGCACCATGTCCTATGCCCCCTTCCGAGGTACGGGCGCGCGCGTGGATGTGTGTGTGTCGGGGGGGGGGGTGAGGGAGGGGAAGCTCGCCGCCCCCGGCCAGGTCCACCCAGCCCGCGCCCCATTTTCGGGGGATGCAGCGGTGAATCCGAAGCGAGGCTGGCGTGGGCTAGGATTGACAGGGCGCGCGGAGTGGGGGTGGGGGGCTGCAGGCTGGAGATGATTTTGTGTATCTTGGGGGTCGTCCTGGGGCCTGGCGGGCAAGGCGGGTGAGGGGCGGCTGGAACTTGGGGGGGACAGGTGCCCCCCCACTCCACCCCCGTCTGGCCCGCGGCCCGCTTGGGTCTCCATGTGCGGCGGAGGGGGCAGGGAGGCGCCATCCTAGCGCTGGATCCCAGGCCTTCCCGGGAAGGCCTTCGTGGGTTGGGGGGCAGGTAGCGCAGCTCCTCCCGCCCCCAGCACCTCTCTGTGGGGAGAGGAGGCCGAGCGAGGCCCCCGCCATCACCACCAGAGGCCCGGGATCCCCTCTGCTCCTCGCAGATGCTAAGCTGGGGGGGGGTCTGCCTGAGACGGAGGCCTGTAAGGGGGGTGTCTTATAGCTCTTCTTGCCCCCCCCCCGGCCCATGCTGCTCACATCTCCTTCCACCTCAACCCTCAAATTCGCCCCCCCAAAAAACTAGCCCTCTCTGGCGATCCCACTTCCTGCCGTGCAAAGGGTCAGGGTTGGCACTGCCATGTGGTCCCATCCACCAAATGCGCCCCCCTCCAATTGCATGATGGCTAGCTCGGGGGTGGGGGTCCGAACAGGGTCCTGGGGGTTTCCTGAGTGCCCCCTCCCACTGCCAGCTGTGCCACCCCCCCTCCTGTGGCCCTCATGTGGCAGCCTGTCTCCTGTCGCGGCTGGACCCTCAGCAGCCAGCAGGACCAGTGGTCAAGGAACAGGGGCTCCTGCCACACCTGGAGACTGCTCCGCACACCTGCAGGTTCCTAACTCCTACTCTGCCCATGCTCAGAGGCCTAGAAGCCTCAATCTGTGCCTGCCTCTCCTGTGGGGCAGACCCCCTCTCAGCCATTGGGGGGGGGGAGTTAGTGCAGCACCAGCACAGGCAGGAGGGCAAAGTGGGTGAGGGGCAGCATTTTGTGGGGAGGGGGCTGCTGTACGCCTGGCAAACCCTTTCATGCATATATTTTGTGGTTGTGCCATTGAAAGCATGGCGGGGGGAGCAGTGTGTCAGGATCCCACACCAAGTGATCTGTGGGGGACGGGGAGAGAGGGGAGAGAGTGACCGGGGTGTGTGCGTGCGTATTGCTCTCTGTTCCCAGTCCTTGTGTCTTAAGAGGAAGGGGCTTCTGGGGGGGGGGGGCTCTGGGACCCCTCGCTTGGCACCCGGAGGCCTCCCTTCTCTTCCTGTGGCAGGAGAGGGGGCGTGATGTTGCTAGGCAACCCTGTCAGAGGGATGCTGGGGTGGTGGGGGGGCTGTTTCAGCAAGAAGCACATTCCCAGAGTGTGATGCTGCACTGCAGGGAGCTGCTGTCCCCCCCCCCCCCAGCCACACACACCCGCCAAGACCTCCTTCTCCCCCCCAAGACAGGAAGGTCCGGCTTCTCCACACCCCCACCTTCCCATCGGGTGGCCTGAGGAGGAAGGGGGCAGCCCAAGCCCCCTCCCTTGCTGGCGTGTCCTGGGCTGCCCTAGCGGCTCTGCTGCCACTTCCAGGAACTGGGGCTGCCCCCCCCCCCGTCCTGTCACTCTGTGGTTGACCCATAGCACAGTTGTTTGGGGGTGCAGGTCCCAACCCCCCAGGAATGACTTGGCGAGAGGAGGGTGGCCACTTCTCTTCCACCCCCAGTTTTCTCCTTGGGAGACCACCCAGGGCCTTTCTTTCCGGTGGGGGGGGGGGGAGCGTTCTGGTTGTGTCTACAGTGGTGCAACTCCTTCCTGCTTCCCCCAACAAGATGCTGCTGCCCAGTGGCTTCTGCCGCTGCCCGTTTGCATATCATTTGCATAGCAACAGAAAGAGGATGGAAAGGGGGAGTGGGGGTCTCCAGGACAGAGATGAGGTCTGGGACATCTCTGTGGTGGCTGGCAGGCAGCTGAAGGGTTAACAGTGTGCTTTGGCAGGATCCGCACCCCTGTCCTGTAAGGGGGGGGGTGTCCAGGTGACCTTGTGGGGGGCTCTGCCTCATGTGACCAGCAGAAGTAGGGCGCTTCCTTCCTTGGAGGGGTTCCCATAAAACTTCGCTTTTCCTGGGCCGAAGCCACATGTTCCCCTCTTGATGTGTGTCTGGGAGGGGGGGGGAAGATTTTTTGGCAAGCATCCCTGAAGATGATTTAATGAGCTTGTGGAGAAGGGATCTGCATGCCTCCAGATCTGATTGGCACCTCGAGCTGGGAGCAGATTCGCATTTGCATGCCATTTGCATATTGCCAGCCAGTCCTTTTCTCAAAAGCAATGTGTGTGGGAGCTTGGCATTTTTACGTTGCGGGGGGGGGGGGGCTGTTCCCCTCTCTGCCACCATTTCCTGGCCTGTGGCTCTTTCTTGTTGGACTTGGGGGGCAAGGGGGGGCAGGCAGCGCCACTCGCACCCAGGTCCCTAGCCCCCTCCCTCCTTCTATGTGTCCCCCACCCACCCACCCACCCAAAAGCTGGTGGCGCCTTACAGGCTTCTCCATCCTGAATTGGCCTTCTAGTAGGTGGAGAAAGAATGGCAAAGAAAGAGAGAGCGCAAGAGAGATTTCCCCTTTGGCCACGTGGGGGGGGGGGCTTGGGGGGGCAGCCACAAGCACCAGCCGGGCAACTCTTCAGGCCAATTCATGGAGGGGGGTTAGAATCTCAGATATATATAATCTCATTGCCAAATGGCACCTGAAACCTGGACTATGGTTGCTACAATTGAACGTCTAGGCGCCTTTTTTCGTTGTGGTTGTTAGCAATGATATCATAATTACGAATAACATCATTTCTATACTGCTTTATATTTTAACAAACAAATCTCAAAGTGGCTGGCACACCTCTAAATATCAGAAATAATAATTCAGAATAAATTTAAGCTTCGAGAAAAACATTTCAGCTCCTTCTCTAAGAGACATTCTGTTTTTCCCTGTCGCCACCTGGCATCCTGAGATCGCTACGTGGCCAGAATTGGACCCGTGCCAGTCGCCAAACGCGCCTGGCTAATTTCTAACACTGCTTGGGAGGTTGTGGACCCTCCTCCTGCCCCCTTCCGTGGGGCAATTCTGAAACCCACTTGCTGCACTGCGGACTGCAATCACACAGGGTCAGCCGAGGAGGGCGCCTGAGTTTCTGGCTAGGGGGTGTGGAGGACTGGGCTGGGCTGGGGGGGGTGACGCTGGGTGATTTTCACCTGCCTGTGGAGATGGGATGAAGGCAAGGATATAAATTGAATAAATAAGAATGGTGGTGGTTGCTTGGGCCATCTCTGGCATTGCTTTGCCCGCTGGGGGCAAGATTGTGTTGCCAACCTGCTGCCCCCCCCCCAGGTGTTTGTCTCAGGAGGGCCTGGCTCTCTCTGCCTGCTGCTCGAAGCTGCAGGGACGTGCCTTTCCCTGTTGCAGCCGCCTTTGGGCAGGTGGGCCAAGGCTGCGCCTGAAAACGAAGGGATGGAAATTAGGAGCGGGGAGCATGCGGAGGCGAGTGCGAGGGCAGCTGCCCCAAAAAAGCCGCTGGGGTGAAGTTCAGAGGGAGAAAAGGCAACATTTCTTCCTGTTCACTGGTGGAACTCCTTGCCACATGAGGAGAAGGTGCCCACTGGCTTAGGCAGCTTGGAGAAGGGAGGCGAGGCTGGTGGCTCTCAGGGCCAGGAAGCAAAGAAGCGACTTTCTCCAGCGCCTGCTGCCAACGTTTTCATTCAGGCAAGCCCAGCCAGACACCTCTTTTCATATTTCCGCTCACTGTCGATTTTAAGCATTTCCGCGACTGTTTCCAACTGCCTGTTTTACGTTTCAGCGTTCCGGCAAAACTCTTGTTAGGAGCCTTATTAGAACCCAAGCCGTATGCAAAGATTGTAGAATCAGAGAATCATCGCATTGTCAAGTTGGAAGGGAACTGTCTCAGTTGCCTCCCCCCTCAAAAAAAGAGCTGATTTTCATTTTCCAGCAAAATCTGACAAGCTGACAGCGTGTAAAATTCACTTTGCTTAGTTGTTTTTTTTTTAAAGGGCTCTCTGTTAGGTAAAAGGGGCATTGCTGGTGGGGGAGAGATGGCAGAGTGGACCCTCCCCCATATTTATGGAGCTTGGTGGAGGTTCCTTGGAGACATTTGAAGCCCAACTCCTGATTATTATTATTATTATTATTATTATTATTATTATTATTATACCCTCCATCTGTAGATATCAGGGTGGTTCACAACATAAACATACAATATAAAAAACACAAAATTTAAAGAAATTTACACACCACTTGACTGGAAAAAATCTCAGCCATTTACAGAAAGAGAAAACAAGCAAAATTTGGGGGAAATCACAACCCTACAAAAGTTAGAATAAGTACTAAAACAGGTTAAAATAACCTCTACTTTCTGAGCACCTCTGCAGGCTTGTCTGAACAAAAATGTTTTCAGCAGGCTCTGCATAGAGTCCCATGAAGGTGCCTGTTGGATTTCAAGAGGCAGGGAGTTCCAAAGGGCAGAGTTAGGGATAGGCACCTTGCGTATCTCTGGAATCTATGCACCTGGTCTGCCCCTGTTGGGTGATAAAATGGAGAGAGGGAGACGGGGTGCTGGGAGATGCCCCCCAGCCTGGCACCCTCCCGCCATTTTGGGGAGGGCAGCTATCACCAGCCCCTGCCTGGCTGGCCACCTGGGTGATGATGGGAGTTGTAGTTCAAGGGAGGCCCATCCAGGGAGGCCGCTCCCTGAGAAAAAATGGTTGGGGCCAAGAAGAAGTGCCCTTCCCAGAGGCCTGGTTGGCCTGGTGGGTGACTCTCTCGCACCCGAGTCCCGTGAGATGCCAGGGCTGGTTCTTGGAGTCCCTTTTGAGCTTGTGGGGAGCGTCAGCCCCTCCTCGTCCCACTTGTGGGGCTGCCCTACTCCCCCTTCCTGCTGTCTCTGGACCCCTTCGGAGGGAGAGGCCAAGCGGGGCCCATATTTTTCTGCAGCCCCTGCCAAGATGGAGGCCGGCGCTGCTGGCTCCCTTCCTGGCCAGGGAAGGCGGCCTTTTGTGCCCCCCACCCCTCCCAGGTGGCCCCCGGGCCCCTCCTCAAGTGGGCCCCGGAGGGACCTGTCCCCCCCCCCTTCCCTGGCAGGGACTTCTTCAGTCAGGCCCCTCGGAAGGAACCAACGAGGCTGAGATTTTTTGGGGGGAGGGGGATGCTTTCGCCATGGACACACCTCATTTGGATCCCCCCCCCCATGCCTAATAGCGTCAAATACTTTGGGGAAGTAGGTAAAGGGCAAAACCTGCTAAGTTCAGCTGGTTACCTTTTCATGCCTTGGCATCAGGCTCAGAAAGCGGAAGGCCAGCCCCCAAACGGGCAGATTTCGCAGCCATGCAGGAGCACAAGGGGGGGGGGGGGACACCCGGACAGGGGGACTCCTGCCTCCCGGGCACCATGATTATTACTAAGATTACTATGATTAGTTGTAATAGTAGGAATGCCATCCGTCTAAGTGCCTTGCGGCGATTTCGCAAGAAAGATGCCTTACGCTTTGGGCAAATTCAGAGGATGCTGCTTCTCCCGCCCCCCCCCGGGTCATGTGGGGGTAGGATTTCATTGGGAGCACAGCGCTGACGCCCCCCATCAAATATTTGAGGGGGCCACCCCCAAAAAACTGATGGGCATTGCCATTCTTGTGATCAATTATGTGGGGCAGGCGTATGCATGTTATTATTATTATTGCTATTATTAATAATCACACTTGTATACCCCCCTATAGCCATAGGTCTCGGGGCGCTTCACCCTGTAGCGCGGCGGGGCTCCGTCATGTGGCGGGGAGTCCCGCCGTCCCGCCTGCGGCCGCTGCGTCTGCGCGCGCGAGGCGAGGACGTGGGCGTGGCTTCCCCTGCTGCTGGGCTGACGTAGAGGGGCGGAGGCTCCTCCCCTCGGCCCCTCCACTGCGCAGCCGCAGTGCCTCTCCTCGCCGCCGCCGCCGCCTCAGTTTACCTCAGGCCGAGCGCGAGGTCGGTCGCCGGGGCCGCGCTTCGCCTTCGCCTCCGGCCGGGAGCCGGGAACGGGGGCCGCCCACCCGCCGGGCGCTTCCGCGAGGGAGAGAAGGAGGCCGCGGGGTGGGCGGGGGGTGGGCGGGGAAGAGGCCTCGGAAGAAGGGGCGGGAGGCTCGTGAGGAGGGGGCGGAGCCGGAGGGGAGGAGCCTCTGGGCGGCCGGAGGAGGAGGAGGAGGAGGCGCCCCGGAGGCCCAGGGGGCTCATCAGCGCCACCATTCCCCATCCCTCGGGGGTCCCAGGAGGAGGAGGTTCGTTTGGAGGGCGGAATAATGCCTAAGCCCCGGAATATCCCGCTGACCTGAGAAGGGGCCCCCAAGGGTCATCTAGTCCAGCCCCTGCAATGCACGATTCTTCGCACCCATGACAGGCGGCCGCCCAACCTCTGCTTTGGAAGCTCCAAGGAAGGAGAGCCCACCACTGTCAAAGAGCTCTTGCTGTCAGAAGCGCCTGTCTGCCAGAAACAGGGTCAGCTGAAGGAAAACCTTTGACTCTATATTGATTCACAAATGTGTGAGGAAAGTCCAAGTGGGTGTCCTGCAGCTGGCCGCCCAACCTCTGCTAAGAAACCTCTGTGCCACTATCAAACAGCTCCAGCTGCCAGAAAGTTCTTCCTGATCTTTATTCGGAATCTCCTTTCTTGTCACTTGAAGCTCCTGGTTCGAGTCCTACCCTCCAGAGCGGGAGACAGCAGGCTTTCTCCATCTTCCATGCGGCAGCCCTTGAGATATTTGAAGATGGCCATCATATCTCCTCTCAGTCTCCTCCAGGCTAAGCGTATCCAGTCCCCTCAAGCGTTCTTCGTAAGGCTTGGTTTCCAGACCCTTTATCATATTCCTCTGCACACCTTCCAGCTTGAACAGGGAGCTGTTAGAAGAGTTGGCTTCACTCTTTCTGGAAACACACTGAGAAATGGGTAACAGCAGAAGAAAGAACTGGCACGCTGTTGGCTAGCACAAATCTGCTGCATAAAGTACACAGAAGAGGCAGCAAGCACTCTCGTTGGTTGTGAGGAAGCTTAGACTTCTGAAAATTTTGCAGATGGAGAAAAAACAGAAGAGTCACTAGTGACCAAAGAGCTGGTTGTAGTAAGTTCATACCCACTGGGCCATTGTAGGTGATCAGAAAAAGATAAAATTGTTGACAAACCATTTCCAAGCGTTATGCATTTGAAGATCTATTGCTGCAAGAAATACCTCCGCTTCCTTGGATGACACATAATATACTTTTTTCCCAAGCTGAAAAGTCCCCAATGCTGCTGCCTTTCCTCATAGGGGAGCCGCTTCACCCCCCCCCCCCCGATACTTTCTTTTGCCCCTTTTTCCAGACCTTTTCCAGCTCTACAATATCCAGGGTAGATGTGGCCCACCAAGCAGAGGCCCTGTTCTGGATCCTTGGAGGACCCCACTTTCTACATCCCATCCTCTTTTCCCTACACACTGCTTGCTACTAACTTAACCAGTCCTTGACCCGCTGATTCCAGGACTCCTGGGTGTGTGGGTGTCTTTGGTCAGATACTTTGTTGAAAGCTGCACCCCCCCCCCCCCTCCAGTCCTCAGTCTGAACATGCCTTCTGCTCCTTGGAGATGCCAGAGGCAGGCAGGGGACTGGGGTGGTTGGTCCCTAAGGGCCATCCCTGTGCAGGGAGAGGCAGTGCTCATCTCACAGCAGGCAAAGGGCGGGGTGTTGTGGACGGAAGTGGGTAGTTGGGCACTGGCTCAGTCCAGGGGCACCTGTTTCTCTTACTTCATTGGAATCCGTGAGGGGGCAGCTTGTGGGCCTTATCACCACTGCGACACTCAGATCCCGGAGGCAAGCAGAGTGTAGGAAAGCTTTTGAGGGGGACCAGGGACGCGGGTGGCGCTGTGGTCTAAACCACTGAGCCTCTTGGGCTTGCCGATCAGAAGGTCAGCGGTTCAAATCCCCACGACGGGGTGAGCTCCCATTGCTCGGTCCCTGCTCCTGTCAACCTAGCAGTTCAAAAGCACGCCCAAAAGTGCAATTAGATAAATAGGTACTGCTCCAGCGGGAAGGTAAATGGCGTTTCCATGCGCTGCTCTGGTTTCGCCAGAAGCGGCTTGGTCATGCTGGCCACATGATTCGGAAAAACTGCAGACAAACGCTGGTTCCCTCGGCCTGTAAAGCGAGATGAGCACCGCAACCCCGAGTCGCCTTTGACTGGACTTAACTGTCAGGGGTCCTTTATCTTTAAGGTTTGAACTGGAAAAAGATGGGATTGCCAGATTGTTCTGCACCCAATTCTAAGGGCTGCAGGCCTTAGGTTCTTGACCTTTAAAGTCCAAACTTCCCCTTGCGGCCAGGACACAGGCTGAGGGCTGCCCCCTGCCAAGGTTGGCTGCCCTGTAATTCCTGGGCTTGAGTCAAGATGCTCCCAGCGGTGTTTAAAGCCCTAAAGAACTCGGCCTCTGAGAGACCGCCCCTTCCCCCAGACCTGCCTGGGCATTAAAATGAGGAGGGCTCTCAACAGTTGTTCTGGTATGTGTGGGGTGAGTAGGTGGCTCGTGGGAGAGCCTTCTCCACAGTGACCCCTTAGCTGTGGGCTCCCCCCCCCCGTGCTCCTGGCATCTTCGTGGGTCAGCTTTTGATGCATGTGCCTGCCCTTGCTCTGTGACAGTGACTTGTTCTAAACTCTTTTAAATCTGCCATGGCTCCCTCCCTTCGGAGGGAATATGAAGGGCCTCTCCAGGGGTGGCACCCTGGTGACTGGGTGTCCGCAGCAGAGGGGCCCACTTTGGCTTTCTCTGGCTTTTCAGACTCAATGCCTTTCTGTGAGGTGCACATTCAGCTGTGGGGATTTTGGTGCTGCTGTGCGTTTTTGTAACATACTGTTAATTATCTGCTGCCTCCCCTGACCAGCCCCCCCCCCCCGGTGGTATGGGAAACATCTCCCAACCGGATGAGGCTGACAGGAGCAGCCCTCCAAAACAACATCCTGGGGGGCACCTGGTGGGGGGGGGGGAGGCTGTTATGTGCCTTCCTTAGGGGTTATGGTTTTAATCTTTGGTTTCTGGCTTTGGTTTTGATGTGTGCAATTGCAAGGCATCCAGAGAACGTTTGCTACCAGTAACAGTGGAAAGAAGGAAGGAAGGGGCATGGAAAGGAGCCTTGGCAGCTGACCTGCAACTGTGGGCATGGGGGGGCCCTCCTTTCCAGAGGCTGGTGGGGCTGGCAGTGAGGGCACCCCCTGGGCTGGGGGGCTGGGACTCTGGTCTGTGCTGAAGCCTCAGAGCGGCTTCTCAAGATCCTGGCCATCTTGATGAGCTTGGCTTCTTCACCCACATTCCCACCCATCTCTTTTAAGGATCTAAAAATATCCTGCGCATTCAGAGAACCGATCCTCTAGTCCTTTGGCACCTGGAGGCTGAGGCTCCCGCCCTTTTCTCCTTGGGCTTGGCAAGCCATGCACAGGTTGCGGGGTGACCTGCTTGTCAGCTGAAGCGCCCCTGAGCACACACATATCGGGACTAGCTTCTAGGACCTGGCTGGGTGTTTCTCGCCACTGGAGGGCAGCACCACCTTGCCAGGCCCTTATACAACTCCCCACCCTCTGCTCCCCACCCCCATATGGAGATTCCATCCCCGCTCTCCAAATGGAGGCTCAGCTGCAGCAGGAAGGGAGGAGAGGAGGCCCCTCTTCCTCCTCCTTCCAGGAGCCTGCCAGGAGGCTGCTGGGGGCTCCCCAGGGTGCCTCTGCCAGGGACCTCCTGCAGCCGCCCACCCCACCCCGCCATAGACCACCTGGTGGTTGTGGGGAAAGGGGGCTGAAGAGGCTGTCCCAGCCCCCAGGCCAGTTGGCATCCAGCTTCCCGGGGTGACAAGTGTCCCTCTGGTCAGCCAAAGAAGGAGTCTCCAGCCAAGTTCAAGAAGCAAAACAGCGGCCAGCAGACCTGATCTTTATTTGTTGCAACAAGGCGCAAACACACAAAGATCAGGAACCCGCAGCCTGGGGCTGCCTGGACTTTTAAGACCTCTCCCCATTTCCCATAATACATTTTTTCAACAGCATCATCAATACATCGCAAATGTCACTAAGTTAGGAGTGTTTGGCGTGTAGATACATGAGCCCATCACCCAGCCCTCTGTTCACCATCCTTGTTCCAGTCACCTTTTAAGTACCTGGACTTAAGTTCCCAAGAACAATAAAAGTATTTACACATCCCCCTAGCTGCAAGGCTTTCCTGTGCTGCTCCTTTGAAAGTATCAGGATTCAATCCACCATCCCTGGATTTCTGCCTGGGTTATGTCCTGTCCTTGATCGCCTCCTGCCTCCTATTCACACCTTATGGAGGGGCAAGGAGTATGTGACCTTTATGTTTAAGGGATTGTGGAGGCAGGGTGGGCCCTGATTCCCCTCTTCCAGAGGAGATATTAACCATTGGAACCAAGGAAATCGGTCAAACCATTGAATGTTGGTGATTATTTGAAGTTTCTACAGTTTTCTATATTGGATAGTCAGAGGAAAGAGTAAGATACATGGTATCTGCTTATTGCTACGATTTTATAGGCTGCTTTTCTGAGCCTCTGCATGTGTGGTGCTTGTGTAAACGGCGAAGAGAAACGGTCAGGTTCATTGTCCTGGCCTTACTTCGAGGCCGGGGGGGCGGGGACTTGGGATATTTGGGGAGTCCTCTAACTGCCCTGCCCCATCCCTCTTTTTAACACCTTGCACAGACCACTTGCTCTGCTACAGGAAGAGCCTTGGCTCATTTGGGGGGGGGGGGAGAGGACACCTTATCTGCATACAAAAGGTCCCAGGGAGGGAGAGAGTCCTTTAAAGGGTTAGATTTAAAAAGTCACCCTCCTGTTATTTGACGGCACACACTGTAGTGAAAATGGGGCTTCCCTGACCACAGCTGTGTTGTTGGCATCACCTGGTGGGCCCAGGTGAGCCCCCCCCATCCCTGCTTGAGACCCTGGAGAGCCACCTGCCAGCCAGGCGGACCAGTGTGGCCTGAGGTGGTCCCCTTGCAGGGCCCTTGATGGCTCCTAGCCAGGACTGCCATGCTGTGCTTCCGCAGTCGGAGAGAGCGGTGCTTCTGAATGCTAGTTGCTGGAAACTGCTCTTGTGCTTGGTTGCCGCTTGCCTGTTTCCACAATGGGCATCTGCTTGGCTACTGTGAGGACAGAATCCTGGGCCCCTTTGGGTCTGATCCTGCAGGCTTTCCCTATGTTCTTACGTTCTTACGCTTCCTCTATCCCTTTGCTTGCTGTTTGGCCCTTAGGGTGGCAGCAATGGCGGCTGTTCTCTTGGGGGTGGTGTTGGGGTAAGGGGGGGCTTGCCTTGGTTTTGGGGGGCCTCAATGGCTGCCTGATCCTAACCTGTGAACTGGGCCACAGCATGTATGTGTGTGCGCGCGCATGGTGCCGATCGGGTATTTGCCAGAGGAGGGAGAGGGGCTGGCCAGAGGTGGGGGTGGGAAGGAAGGGGGTGCCCAGGGGGCAGGTGGGGGCCTTTGCTTAATGCTTCCCTTTCCACTTTGCGCAGATGTGCGAGGAGCCCCTATGCACCGCGCCCAGTACATGCACTCCCCTTACGACCGGCCCTGGAACCCCCGATTCTGCATCATCTCCGGAAACCAGCTGCTGATGCTGGATGAGGAAGAGGTGAGAGGCCGGCAGGTCGTGGGAGAGGGGGGCGCTGGGGAGGGTGGGGTGGGCATTTTGCTCCTGGGGGGGGGCACCAGGGGGAGCCCATTGGAGGCCTTTAAGGCAGCGCATCACCACCATTGCCCAGCCACCCTGAGACGTACAGCTCCTACAACTCTGTATGCAATTAAATTGAACTTCCCAAAGACCAAATATAAAAATAAGACTTATATTCCACCAAGTGTCTGTTTCTTTAAATATAGCTTTTACATAATGTATGCAGTACCAAAATCATATTCAGGTGCAATACAGGAAGTCTCAAAGCCAAAGCTCCATCCAAATATTCCTTCTTTCAGTAAAGAGAAAATAAGTACTACAAGTGTAATAATAATAAGAAGAAGAAGTGGTGTAGGATAGCCCACACACCAGAAAAAGCTGTCCACATCCCCGAGAGTGTTGTAGCTTTCCTCTCAGTCACTTAAACTGCAGTCCCCCAGCTGTGTGAAATCCTGAGATCACTGGATGCCAATCTCTGTGTCCAATGTCTTCCTCCGGTCGGCCCGCAATGGAACGATAAGACGGCAAAGCACATACTCAAATAGAAAAGTCAGTTTCTTAAAACGGAGAAGGCACTCTGCTCATTGTGTAAGGGTTGTCGCTGCTATATTTAAAGAAACAGACACTTGGTGGAATATAAAGGTCTTATTTTTATATTTGGTTTTTGGGAAGTTCTACAGAACTTGCACACAGAATTGTGTGATTCTTTATTTCTCTGCATTCCTTTGCATTGTATTTTGCTTGCCCTGAGATTCGTGGAGGAAAGGGCTATTGAGGGCTACCAGCTGCCATGGCTGTGCCCTCCATCCACGGCTGGAGGCAGCAGGAAAGGACAGTTGCTCTTGGGTTCATAGAGTCATAGAATCACAATACTGCAGAGATGGAAGGAACCCTGAGGGTCATATGGCCGTCTGACCTTTGCTTAAAAACCTTCTGGCGGTTCCCTCCCTGCGAGAAGTGAGGTTACAGGGAACCAGGCAGAGGGCCTTCTCGGTGGTGGCACCCGCCCTGTGGAACACCCTCCCATCAGATTCAAGGAAATAAACAACTGACTTTTAGAAGACATCTGAAGGCAGCCCTGCTCAGGGAAGTTTTGAATGCTTGGTGGAAGGCATATAAATAATAAGTTATTGTTGTTATTATTCTTACCATGGGAGAGTCCACTGTAGGGATCAGATGGGATTACCATGAGGAATTATAGAATATACATCAAGCCATCGTGTCCACGATGAAGACATTGTGTTGACTGGGTTTGATATATTGACGATAATTTCTGATTAAATCCCATAAGATTCTACATTCATGCCCTTTTCATGCCCTTTTGACTCTACTGCCCATTTCTCTCTCCTCACGTCACGTACACAGCAGTACACAGCAGTTGCTTTGCCAGGCAGGCAAGATAGTGGGCAGTTTCTTTGATGTAGTTTCTTATATATAATCTTAAAATGTTAATCTTGGAGCCAGGAAACAGATCTCACATGAAGGTGGTAGTGATCTGGTCTTTCTGGCCATCCTTCTTATCATGTTTCTTTCTCAGCTCTGGGGTTGCCAGATGCTCCGCTTTGTAGCTCTCAACATATTTACCCCCAAATATATGCATGCTAATTAGTGTTGTAGTGTAACTTTTTCCTCACGTGGGGTTTGTGAAATGCTCAGAGGAAATATGATTGGTTCTTACAAGCACTGTGTAAAAGATTCTTTTGCTAATAAAATGGCCTGGCGAGGGGTGTGGCTTCTGCACTTTCTCCGAGAGCCTTGCTGGTCAAAGCCCCGTGTCTTGTTTTTAATCAGGGTCCAGTCCTTCCTTTCCTTTGCAAACGCAACCGTCCACCACATCCTGAGGGAGACCATTCTGCTGTCAAGCTCCTCTTATCCTCAGAAAGTAATAGCCCCATTCTATATTCTGCCTTGGTCAGACCATGCCTGATTCAATGAAAGTTCTCCTTAAGTTTTAGTTGGAATCTCCTTTCTTGGAGATGCCTGCTGCCCCTGCTGCCCCCCTTCTTCCCCTCTGATGATGGCCCAAATCCTGCCAGGCTTTGGCCGCCTGCCCCACCACATTCTTTTCAAATGCTGACGGGCTGCTTGCAGCAGCAGCAGCTCATAGAACCATAGAATGGTAGAGTTGGAAGGGACCCCCAGGGGCATCTAGTCCAACCCCCTGCAGTGCAGAAATTTCAGCCAAAGCATCCATGACAGACACCCTCCTAACGATGTGTAAAAACCTCCAACAAAGGAGAGTTCCTTCAACTTCTGAGGGAGCCTGCTAGGAGTTAGGAGACAAACGCGGGTGCTGGAGACCCCCACAAGGCACCACAGCTGGACTCATGGAGTTTAAATCCTCGGGTCCGTGGGGGAAGGCAGCCTCCAGCCTCGGGGAGCCTTCCTTGTGAAGCAGGGAGGAGCATAATGGGAAGCCTGAAGTGCAGAGAGAGGGGGGGGGAGGAGGGAACCCTGGGGGGTCTCCCAGTCCCCAGAAAAAGACTTCCTGCTCTGCAGGAGGAGCTGCTTGGTATGCAGAACGTCCCAACCCCGCCTCCAGGTGAACGAAAAAGGGAATCTACCACAAGGTGTTGGGGAGAGGAGAGTCAGAAGAAGCTGGCAATGGGGCAGAAGAGGCGCTTGTTCCCTGGGGTGGGTGGGTGGGTGTGCGCGCTCCTTCTGAGCAGCCAGAGGATGTGTCAGCAGCAGACATTCCAAGCACACAGCTTCCCTTAAAGAAGTGTAGTTCACCTTGCACAGAGCTGCAATTTCCAGCAAACTACAGTTCCCAGGATTCTTCAGGGGGAGCTGTGTGCTTTGAATGCCTGGTGTGGATGTGGCCAGGGTCGGTGCCTTGGCCCCCATCGCGGACTCACTGGTTTGGTCAGAGTCCCGCCCCCCCCCCTTGTTGAGTTGGGGCCTCGTCTTCTTCTGCTTCTCCCCTGGGAGCACCACGTTGGCCCCCGAAGCTGCTTGGGTGTGGGGTGGACTGTGGGGTGGAGCGGGTGGGTCTCGGGGCTCCTTTCCCCTCTGCTATCTCTTGTGCCCTTGTGTCTGCCTCTCTCCTTGGCCAGATCCACCCCCTGCTCCTTCGAGAACGCCAGCGGGATCCCGCTCGGAACAAGCTCCTGCGCCGGACCGTCAGCGTCCCTGTGGAAGGGAGACCCCACCCAGAGCACGGTAGGGGACCCCCAGGGGGTGGGCGCTGTTATCGGGGGTGGGCCGTGCACTTGTATCATGCCAAGGGGGGAAAGAAAACGTCTTGGAGCGCCTTGTGATCCCAGCAGATCCTGTGCAGGGAGAGATCCTTCTCCACCCTCACCCCCAGCAGTGATCTTGCTTGCCTTCAGAAGTCTTTTGGCGGCAGGGACCTTTGAGGTCACCTTTTTGCCTCTGCTTTTCCTCTCAGCTGCAAGGAGGAGGGGGTTCTGGGTTCCACGCGGAGGAGACTGGCAGGAAAAGAGCAAGGCCACCGAGAGCACCTTGAGGGCAGGATCCACCCCATGTCTAGGAGGGGGGCACTTGGGTGTGGGGCTGCCCTCCCCCCGGAGGAGGAATATGGTACCAAATCTGTTGGTCTGTCTCTGAGATCCACAGGCGACGCTGCCACCCTCCCCTCAGCCAAATCTCCTTCCTCCAGGGACATTAGAGCACACGGGGCATGTCAAAAGTGCTGTGGGGGTCGTGATTACAAACCCATAGATGCCCCTCCAGCGCCCTCACCAAAGCAGCGTGCTGTGCTCAGGCCACTGGGACCCCCCCATCTCAATCCATGCAGGTCCCCCCCCCCCCGGGAAATTCAACCTCCTCACCTAGCTATGTTGGAAACCCAAAGTCAGGACAAACTCCCTGCATGGGGGGTGGGGGAACCAGGGCAACCCCCCCCCCCCAAGGTGGTGCATCCCAGGGGATTTGGTGGTGAAAGTGCTCCCAGCACAGTGGGTTGATCCAAGTGATCCACTGTGTGCAGCGGCTTTGATAAAGGCAATTTCCATGCTAGGGATCATTAGGAAAGGAGCTGAAAATAAAACTGCAGATGCCGTAATACAAATCTGTGGTGTGACGGCATGTGGAGCCCTGTGTCCTGTTCTGGTCACCTCGCCTCACAAAGGATATCGTAGAGTTGGAAGAGGTTGAGGAAGGGGCCACTAAGTGATCCAGGCGAGGGAGCGAAGAAAGGTTGCAGCAGCTGGGACTTTTCATCTTCGAGAACAGGCGAGGAAGAGACAGGATAGAAGTTGATAGGACTATTCATGGCCTGGGGACAACAGGGAACTGGTCGGCCACTGTGAGAAGAGGGGCCTGATCCAGCGGGCTTTTCCTATGTTTTTACTCCAGGCCTCTCTGCAGGGCTGCTGAGAATGTGGGGGATCTTCAATCCGTTCTGTCCCTCAAATCCTCCTCCAAAAGCTCCCCTGGGCAGGAAAGGGAGGAGCAGAAATTCCCCTATAGTGAATGAAATGGTGTGGTCTGAATGGGGCCTGAGCTGGCAGGGGCTGGCCAGGGGGCTCAGGGCTGAGAGGATGTGTCCCTTTCGTCTGCTTGTGTGAAATCACACGGGAGCCCCCCTCCCATGACTCTGGGGGGGGTCACTGGGGAAAGGGAGGGAGCTTCTCTTTCCCCAACCAATCCCCTCCTTAACATACCGGTACCCTAATAATTCCTCTAATCCAGGCCAAATTGGGGTGGGGGGGGGTGTTCACAGGCGCCTGCCTCGTTTTCCCTTCTGTGTAGAGTCGCCATATGTCCTGAAAATCCCAGACATATCCTCTTTTGGGGGACCAACATGCCCGACCGGGGAGAATTTTATATTTTAAAGGAAATGTCTGGTTTTTTTTTTTGGGGGGGGGTGTATTTATTTATTTATTAGGCTCAGGCTGGCAGCGGTTTGGGCTGTCCTCTTTTTTGCTCTTCAGGATAGGACAGCCTGCTTCTGCGGTGATGTTTGCCCAGTCACTGTTCCTTAGGGGACTCTCCTTCCCTTCCCTATGTCCACCCCCTGCATGGGTCGCCATGGGGTGAAAGTCCCCCTCAGCTACCCCATGGAGATTTCACTTGGGCTCCCCACACAAGTGCCACCGTGGGGTGAGAGGGGGCAGTAGAGAATGGAGTTGGGGTGCCCCAGATTAGCTGAGGACACCCAGTTGTTCAGGGTGTGGGAGACAAAGAAGGGATTTTGAGGCGCCCCAACGTGATCTCTCCAACGTGGGTGGGTGGGTGGCACTGGCATTGTGGTGGGGTGCAGGGAGAGGGGTCGCGTGGGGGCCCACAGGGACATCTTTGGGCATATAGGCCGTACAAGGAAGACGAGGGTGCTGCTGAACAAAGCGCTGGTCCCTGAGCAGCCACAGCCAGGGCTTCTGGTGCATGATAGGACCTGTGGGCAGAGTGTCTGTTCTGCATGCAGAAAGTCCCGGGTTCAATGCCACGTGGCATTTCTAGGGGCAGACAAACCCATGGCCTGGCTTGGTGGGGAGACAGCTGCTCTGCAGTGCCGATTGTGCCCCCTCCCTGGAATCCTAGAGAAAGCCAGCAGGCAGGGCAGGCTGGAGTGAGCTAGGTGGACTGACTCCTCGTCTCGCCCTTCAAGACCCCATCCCAAAGGGACCCCAAGTATTCCCCGAGGACCCTGCCCTGGCCCCACTGCAAGGGCTCAGGGTGAGTTGCAATGTGTCCTCGTCCCATGGCCGCTTGGTGGCTTGTGTGGATGGACTGGGGTTTGGATCTGGTCTCTGGAGAGGCAAAATAACCAAGGCCATGGAGGAGGAGGAGGAGGAGAGGAAGAAGAAGCCCTGCTGAAGCAGCACCAGCATGGCTTCTGCAAGGCCCAGTCCCATCTCACAAACCTATTAGAGATATTTGAGAGTGTCAATAGCTCAGTAGTGATAATAATAATAATAATAATAATAATAATAATAATAATAATAATAATAATAATAATTTATTTATATCCCACCCTCCCCAACCAAAGCCGGGCTCAGAGCGGCTAACAACAATAAAAGTAACACAGCATTCTAAAATCAATTTATTTTAAAACCAATTCACTTCTATAGACAGAGGGGATTTGGATGATGGGGACCTTGGACTTCCAAACAGCTTTGGGCAGAGTGATGTATTGGGGGGGGGATCTTAACTTCACATACACACTCCTGGGGTCTGAACGGGAGGTGACAGCCCAGGAGCGAGACCTTGGGGTCATAGCAGGGACCTCTATGATCATTAGAATAGGGGTCGAAGATGTAACTGCCACTCTTACCATTCCATTATACAAATTGATGGTGCAGCTGCATGTGGCGCCCTGTGTCCTGTTCTGGTTGCCTCAGCTCAGAAAGGATATTGCAGAGTTGCAAAAGGTTCAGGAAAGTGACCCAGGGATGGAGCAGTCCCCTGTGAAGAAAGGGACTTTTAGTGTAGAAAAAAGGCAAGGGAGAAGTGAGATGGTTGGGTGTTTGTGAAGTTTGTGAAGTCCTGCTTCTTCCCTCCGGGACGCCCCCCGTGAGGAGAGCAGGGTGCTGGGCCAGGAGGGTCCCCTTGGTTTGAGGCCTGGGACATTTGCAGGGGAACCAGAATGCTTGCTGACAAAGCTATTGTACTGCCAACCATACTGTATGCTTGTGAAACACGGACCACTTGTAAACGCCACCTCCAACTCCTTGAAAGATTCCATCAACGGTGTCTCCGGAAAATTTTAGCCATCACTTGGGAAGACAGGCGAACTAATAGCAGTGTCCTGGAAGAAGCAAAGATCACTAGTGTGGAAGCAATGATTCTTCAACATCAACTTCGTTGGACTGGCCGTGTTGTGTGGATGCCTGATTATTGTCTTCCAAAGCAACTACTCTATTCCGAACTTAAAAATGGGAAGAGTAATGCTGGTGGTCCGCAAAAGAGGTTGAAAGACTGTCTCAAGGCAAATCTTAAAAAATGTAGTATAAACACCAACAATTGGGAAGCACTAGCCTAAGACGAAAGGGAGAGACGTGCTAAGAGGAAGGCACGCTTGGCAAACCCTCACCGGGTTCAACTCCCTCTCGGAAACCAATGTCCGCACTGTGGAAGGACGTGTGGATCCAGAATTGGCCTCCACGTCACTTACGGACTCACTGCTAAGACCCTGTTCACGGAAGACAGTCTTCCTCGGCTACGAGGGATCGCCAAAGCAGCAGTAGCAGCATTTGGTTTGTTCAGAAAAGGGAAGGGGAAGCGCCAGAAGCCTTTTTCTGGGTGAATCCCCACCCAAAGGAGCTGCCTCATATCGCTGGGGCCACCCATGGGTGCTCTTTCTTCCTGGGGAAGCTGACGGAGGCCCCACGCCTAGGAAGAGTGTGAGAGTGTGTTGGGGGGACCCTGGCTGGGCTTCAGCTGCAGCCCCTGCCCTCGTGACCCACTGCCAGCAGCTTCTCAGCTATTCACTCCAGAGCCCCCCACCCGCGTCCCATCCCATAATAGTGAGTTCCATTGAAAGGTAAGGGCTCCTGGGCGCTTGACAACTGTTGCTATAGGAACCCTCTCCCTCTGGCTGCCTTCCCAGGCAGCCCTATTCAGAGCTGGGTCTCCGTGGGTGTTGCTGCTCCGTTGGGCTGGGAGGGACCCAGGAGTCCTGGCTCAAAGGCCCTCCCTGCAGGGGGCTGTGGGGAGAGGGGGAGCGTTGAGCCCGGCGCCCTGCAGTGGAGGGCTTTGTCCCCGCCCCCCCCCCCCCCACGGAGGAGGACGGGGAGTCCTGCTTCTTCCCCCAGGTCCCCTGCCCTGGCTCCCCATGGGCCCCCTCTCCGGGGATGGGGGTCTTTGGGCTCCGGCCTGCGCCCTCCTCTCCTAGGGGGCAGTGTGTGTGCCCTTCGCTCCCCTCCCACTTCATCCTCCCTTCCCCCCTTTCCTGCTCGAGGTTTAAAAAAAGATTTTTGTCTCCCTGAGAAGTTGGCTTAAAAGGTTTCCATGGAAACTCCAAGAAGAGATGAAGGGGAGAGGCAGCCGGAGACAGGCGGAATCCGGGGACATGCCCCCCCCCAACACACACGCGCACACGCGACGCCCCCTCTTGGCCGCCAGCGCCCCCTGCTGGCCCGCTGCCAAACTCCAGCGGCGCCCCCTCGCCCGCGCTGACCCCGAGTGACCCTGCTGGGGCCGAGGGGCCCCAGGCGCAGCGGGGAGGGACTCCCCCCCGGACCCAGAGATGGGGGGGGGAGACGCGCAGAGTCCAGGCTTGGGGGTTTCTGCCCCGGGGCGCCCCGCTTTCGTGGCCCCAAGGAAGGGAGCAGGGGGGGGGGGTCTGCAGACGGGGCCTTTTCCAGGCGCAGGGAGTTGAGGCTTCTGGCGGGCCGGGCGCGCCGCGGCCCCCGCTGGCCGGGGTCCCGGGCCCCTCCGCCCTGCCCGTGCCCGTCCCTTCCCGGCTCTCCCGCGAGCGGCTGCTGACAGGCGAGCCCGTCTCCTAGCAACGGCTCGGCATGCTGCGGGGAGCGAGCGAGCGAGCGGGCGAGGCGGCGGCGGCGGGCACCGAGCGGGCGGGCGGGCGGGCGGGCGAGGAGCAGGCAGGCGCAGGAGCGGGCCAGCTGCGCCGCCGCCGCCGGGCCGGCGGGTGCCAGGGGGACCTCGGCCCGGCGGGCTGGCGGGCTGGCTGGGGGCGCTCGTCCGGCCGCATGGCCAGCTAGGCTGGGGCCCGGCGGCCCCCCGGTGGGCCGGGGGCAGGAGGAGGAGGAGGAGGAGACGGAGCCCTAGCGGCCCGGAGGCCCCTCTGGCGCGCAGGTAAGGGCCGGAGGGGGGGGGCGAGGGCGCTGCGCGGGCGGAGGAGGCATCCGATGCGGGGGGGGGGAGGAGCGCGCCCCCGCGTCACTGCCCCACCGAGCGAGCGGGTGAGGGCGGCGGGCAAGCGCGCCCCCGGCGAGGGCATGCGAGGTTGCGCCGGGGCGCTTGGCTGACGGAGGCCGATCCTACGGAACCTGGCACCGGGGAGAGGAGATGGGGCTCCGCCTGCGCTGGCTCGCCTCTCCCGCTTCCCGGGGAGGGGGTCGCCGCCTGCCCTCCTGCGTCGTGCGTGCGTGACGGGGGAGGGGGACTGCGCTGCATGGCGGGCGGGGGGGGGCGGCGGACAGGGAGCCCCCCTCCCCTGGCACCCGGGCAGGCTGCCACCCAAGATGCCATCGCTGATGCCCCTGCTTCTGGAGCGCAGCGCCTCCCTGACCCTTCTGGAGGACCTCGGGGGAGCCCAGGGGCAGAGGTGGCAGCTGGGTCAGTTGCCAGGTGAACCCCCAAAGGGAAGCTGGCAAGGCCTAAGAGCAGCAGCAGCAGCAGCCCCCCCCCACCTCTCTTCCTCTCCCCCCCCCCCATGCCAATTCCTCCCAGCAACGGTCTTCCCCAGTGGAAGCAGAAGCTGCCTGGCTCCTAGGGTGGGCCTGAGCTGCTCCCAAAGGCTGGAGGTCCCAGCGGCAAGAGCGCCTCTGAGCATGCCCTCCCAGCCCCATGGCAGCCTGCACAAGACCGGGGCGCAGGTGTGCTGAGGGGCCTTGAGGGGCAGCAGCTGAGCACCCCCCCCCCCGCAGGTGCCACAAACCTGTCCATCTGGCTCCGCAGAGGCTCACCTGGAAGCTGCTGGCTGGCTTTGCCCCCCCCCCCCCCCAGCCCCTGAAGGCAGACCAGCAAGCCAAGAGGGGGCAGGGCTCCCCTGGCTTCCCCTCCTTTCCCCCATGCTGCCTCTCAGCCACTGCAAGAGCCACATGTCGGGGGGCTGGCACCCCATGGCAGGAATGGGCACCCATAGGAGACCTGCAGGTGGGGCCTGGGGGTGGGCTTTGCTCAGAGGGAACCCAGCGGTGGTTTTTGAAATGTGTGTGTTGGGGTAGAGGAGGAGATGCTGCCTCAAAAGACCCCTCCCCACGTGGTTCCTTCTTGGGGCTGGACATAAGGGGGGGCAGCAGGCAGGAGAGCTGCTCTGTGGTTCCCTCTCTGGACAGCCCAGCCCAGTGGGAAGGGCTCTGACCCTCCGGCCACAGACACCCCTCCTTCCCCCCCCCCCAGAAGCTGCTCTCCCTGGTCTGGCCTGGGAAGCTGAGCAGGGGGAAGCCTGCTCCATCCTTGGGGAAGACGGGGGGGGGGGGCACTGGCAGCTGGGAGAGGCCCCCTGAGCTGGAGGGACCAGTGGCCTCACTCTGCAGGAGGCAGCTGCTCCCCCCAGTTCTTTCTCAAGCTGCCTTGACCTAGATGTGGGGTGGGTGGAGGGGGGCCTGTGCCCCAGAGCCTGGAGAGGGGGCCTGGGAGCACCGGCCAAGTTGGATGAGTGGCTGGCTGGGGGGGGGGGCAGCAAAGACAGATGGCTCACCCACGGAGGAGAAGGAGGCGCAGATCCCTCGCTCTGTGGGCTTGGGGGAGGGCAATGGGCACAGCCCCTCCCTTGTTGGGGTTCAGGCAGCAGTCACCTTCTGCTACTGGGGCATCAGTGGGCGGGGGAGGACCAGAAGTCCCCAGGCCAGGGGGGGAGAGGGAAGTGCTGATGCTGGGAGGAAGGGGCCAGGGATGGCTCCCCCCCCCCCAGGGCCTGGTTTGGCAGCTCTTCATCAGCCACAGCCCCCCCTTCTCTCCCCCCCCCCCGCTCAACTGCCCCCAGAGCAAGAGACTTTCCTCTGGGAAGGCTGGCTTGGTTTGGAAAGTCCTCCCTGGGGGTGGGGGGCTTTCTGCCCTTTCCTCTCCCCACCCCAGTCACAAGCTTGGCCTGGCTGGAGGGGCCTTGGCTGAGCCATGGGGCAGAGGGAAGGGGGGGCAGGTGAGCTGCCTCCTGGGCTCTTCCTGCCCTGTGAAGCCCTTGCAGGCAGGGAGAAGCAGCCAGGCATCCCCTTCTCTGGCCCAAGAGGCAGCTTAGGAGGGACCCCAGGGGTCGCCCCCAAAAGCCCCGCATCTGACCCCCCTGATCGAGCCCAACCACCTGCCCACCAGGCAATGCAGAGACAGAGGCCTGGTCTGGTGGGAGGCTGGTAGCTCCAGGCGGCTGCTGGGGCTGCGTCCGGGTCCCTGGGTGGCCTCTCTGGGAAGAGCAGGAGGCTGGTCCAGGTCCAGCTGGGGCTCTTCCTAGCTGATTGGCGCCTGCTCTCGCTCACTGCGCCCCCCCCCCATTACTCCCGGCCTGCCTGTCAAGCGCCCATCACCCCCACCCCGTCCTGTCAGCATGGCAAGCTGCTTCCGAGCAGATGTGCCTAAATTGGGGGGGGGGAGGCCGCAAGATCTGGCTGCTCAGCAGATGTGCCAAAGAGCACCCCCACTTGAGTGACGGCTCACATTCCAGCAGCCCTTCTGGGCTGGGGGCTCCTTGCCCCGGCCCCCTCTCTGGGCTCCTGTGCCCTGACCGGTCGGAGGTTTCAAGGCAGGCCTCGTGCTGAGTGACAGCTCCGTGTGAGTGACGGAGGGAGGAGCACCCCTGAGGGAAGTTCAGGAAAAGGGCAGACCAAACAATGGAGGGGGTGGAGGGGCTGCCCTGGGAAGGAAGGTGGCTGCCTCCTGAGGTCAAAGGAAGACGTCTGCCTCTCCCCTTTTTCCTTACGTGCCCTGCTGCCTCTGACTCGCCTCTTCTCTAAACTAGAAAGTCCCTTTCTTCACTTTGGTGGTCCTTTCCTGAGCCGTTGCCAACTCCGCAATAGGCGGCCAGACAGGGACACGGCTTCAGATGTGGCTGCCCTATAGACTTGTAGAATGGCATCAACATTTTAGATTTTGTGGTGATTTATGTGGAAATTGTTTAGCTTGGTTTTCTATTTTTTATGTTCATTTATTGTTTATGAGTACTTTTGTTATGTTGCAGTTATGTATTTCTTTACGTTATAAGGCGCCTTGAGCATGGTTTCAATTGTGGAAAAGTGACATACATATATACAATTATGTATATATGTAGGAATATTGGCAGTTTTATTTTCAGTCACTTTCCCAAAGACCCCTAGTATGGCATTTGCCTTTTCCATGGCCTCCACACAACCTCTTCACCAAGGTCCCTGCTGTGACCCCCAGGTCTCGCTCCCGGGGGGCCGTCACCTCCTGCTCAGACCCCAGGAGTGTGTATGTGAAGTTAATATCCCCCCCCAACGCACACATCACTTTCCTCTGAATTTATCCGGAATTGCCTTTGCCATTTTACCACCCGTTCCCTCAGTTTGGAGAGGTCCTTTTGGAGCTCTTTGCAATCTCTTTTTGCTTTAACAACAATTTAGCGTCATCCACAAACTTGGCCACCTCACTGCTGGCTCCTAACTCTTGGTCACTGATGAGCAAGTTCAAAAGCTCAGGTTCTGATCCTTGGGGGACCCCCGTTTCTCCATTTGGGGAACATCCTGCAGCTAAACCGATTCCTGGTGCACAAGAGAACCCTCCTCTTGTTCCTTGACTGCTCAGCTGCCTCGGAAGTCTTTGGTGAGGAATTTGGTCCAGGGCTGTTTGACAGTCCAAGTCCACCGTCAGCCAGATCTCCTCTGTCTCTAGGGCTGGTTGGTGAGATGGGACCTGCTCTTGCAGAAGCCAGGCTGCTTCTGCTTCTGGGCTCTTGCTTAGGTTACCTTTAACGCTGCTTTTCACTCGGTTTTGGCTGAGTGGCCTGTAATATCCCGGAACTGGCCTTCCATTGACTCCTTTCCAGTCCTCGGGTACAGAGGGACAAGTCCTCCCTTGCTGAGGGGACCTGTGTTGCCCTCAAGTCCTGCTGGCGTCTGGGCCCCTTCTCTTTGGGGTGCCTAGTTGCCCACAGAGAGAAGAACGGGAGGCTGGGCAAGGCTGGACCTCCCTGGAGTTGTGTCTGGGGCAGGGACTGGGAAGTGGAGGAGCAAGAGAGGATAGCAGTGTCACAGGCAGAAACCCAACCGGTGCAGCATCTCTAGGGCATTGCGAGGGGGGTAACATTGGCAGCCCCAGGATGGGAAGGGGGTGGGCACTGCCTGCAAGCACACCCCCCCACCTTCCATCAAAAAATCCCATGCCTCTTCTGAGATGACAGAGTGCAGCATCAGCCCAGACCCCTGGGTCCTGTGGGGGGGGGGTCTTTGGTGGTCTCTCAAATGCAGGTGGCAAGTGGCCCGGGGGGGGGGGGCGTAAATAGCCAGGCAGGCCTCTGTGCAGCTTTTGCTGCTATTTCCAGCTCTGACGCCAATTCTTTCTGCTATTTGAGGCTCCTGTGTGTCCCCCCCAGCCCCTCCTGAGGTGGAGGAGGAGCTGCCTCCGGCGTGCTTCTTCCCTCCCCCCCCCCAGCTGCTCATTCACAACCACCCAGCGCCACACATGCCAGGCAGTCCCTGGAGACAGCACGCAGGAGCCTCTTTCCGCCCCCCCCCCCCATGATGCTGCCCCTGTCTCCTATGGGGAGAAGAGGAAGCCCCCTTCTTCCAGGGCCAGAGCCGGGCTGGGGGAAGGGGCGTCCCCGCTTCTCTGTCAACCACATGCGGAGGCTGGGACGCTGCCCCCCCTTTCGGCGGAGGGGGGCGCTGTCTGTGTCCTTCTGCTGTCGCCCCCCATCCCTCCAAGAAGACCCTGCAGCCCCACCGGGTCCCCCTCCCCCTGTGGCCTCCACTCTCCTCCACTGGCTCCCAGAGGGCGCCCCCCACAGCGACAGGGGGGCACCCCCCGTGACGGCCGCCTCTCCTTTTGCAGAGCACCACGCTGCCCGGTCCCGTCGGAAGAGCGTCCCCGGAGGGAAGCAGTACAGCATCAACATGGACGCCCCACCCGCTCCGCCCTTCCGGCCCTCGGTGAGCGAAAGACCCCCCACCCCCCCTGCCCCCCGTCACGCAACTCCGGGGGTCGTGCAACTGGAGGAGGAATCCTGGAATGGGAGAGTCAGAAGGGGAAGCCAAGGGCCATCTAGTCCAACCCCCCTGCAGGATCCCTGGGGGCTGCCATCCACCGGGGAGGCCACCCAGTCATAGAAGCGGCAGAATTGCAAGGGGCCCCTGAGGGTCATCGAGTCTGACCCATTGCAATCTGGGAATCCCCATGAAAGAATCCCTGACAGATGGCCAGGGAGGGATGACGGGCCTGGGGGAGGGAGCCCCCCCCCCCGTGGGACCCTGCCCGCCTTGTCCTGGGTGCCGCTCAGACCCCTGTCTGCAGGAGAGGCAAAGGGGGCTAGGGCAGTGGGGGGAGAAAGGGGGGCCGGCACCCGAAGAAGCCGCCTAGCAAGAGCCCACCCCCAGCAAGATACGGGGTCACAGGCCGACCAGCTCCCCCCATCCCTCCAAGTGGCTGCCATTGTACTCTAGGGCATGAGGGACCGGGGGGCTGGCTGCTCAGCCCCAGGGGGCCAGTGCAGGGACAGGCCCTTTTCCTCCCCAGGAAAGCAAAGATGGAGGTGGGGGAACATGCTGAGAGGTTTCTGGCTGTGGGGCAGTTGTCAAAGGCAACTCCTCTCTGACTCTGTCTCCCCCCCAGCAGCAGGGATTCCTCAGCCGGCGCCTGAAGAGCTCCATCAAGCGCACCAAGAGCCAGCCCAAGCTGGACCGCACCAGCAGCTTCCGCCAGATGCTGCCCCGCTTCCGCAGCGCCGACCATGACAGGTGAGGGGACGACGACGGCAACGAAGAGGGCCGGGGCTCCTCCCCCGAGAGGTAGAGGCTGGGCCGCCCCTCCCAGTCAGGGGCAGGTTGGGGTGCCCCATCCCCTGCAGGTGGACGCCAGGCCCGTCTCCCCCCCCCCAAATCCTTGCCACTGGGTTGCCCTCCTCTGCTGCACGCTCTCCACCCCGACCCCCAGATCCCCCTGCTGCCCCCCTCCCTCCCCACCGCGGTGGCTGCGCTTGGCTGCCTCCCTGGGAGGCTCATCCCTGGGTCCCCGCATGTATTTTTAGCCTCCTCCCAGCCCCCCCCCCCCCGCTCTGACGGCAGCCCCGACACGCTTGGGCTCTCTCTCGCTCTCCCTCCGCTTACGCCGCTCGGCTAAAAATATCCTCCTGGGGGCGGCAGCTCCGAGCAGAAATGCCACTGGGGAAGGGAGGGGGCCTCCCAGCAAGAGGAGCCAGCTCACAGGCCTCCTCTCGCACCCGCTGCCCACAAGGGGAGCCCCAGGGGGTCCTCTGAGAGGGCGGGGGGGCAGCTCTGTCCTCGACTGGAGACACAGAGCTGATGGGGGACCCCTTTGCCCCCCAGCTGCCTCTCTCCCTCCCAGAGGCTTCCCTGGATAAGAGAGAGAAGGAGCTGTGGGGCAGAGTGGGGGGCCGTCCCCCCATCCCGGGCACCTCCTCTTCCTCTCCCCCCCCCCCGTGTCCGGGGCTGATGCTGCCCGCCTCTCCTCTGACGCTGCTCTCCATCTCTCTCTCTCTCTCTCTTTCTCTCCTCCGCCTTGACCCCGTTCCAGGCTGGGACCCCCCTGGCAGCTGCAGAAATGTCCCCCTGGGGGGCAGACGCCAGGTACCCCGCCTGAGGGTGGGCCTTGCCCCAGCCGCCACCGGCACCTCCCTCCTGCCCCCTCACTCCCCCTCCCCACCCCGTAGGAGCAGCCTCACGTGCGCCCCTCCTTCAGGCTCCCTGGCACCCCCTGGACCCGCCTCCCTCTACTCTCCCCGCACTCCGGACGCGGCCTCCGCACCCCCGCCTGCCCCCCACCCCCCCTTCCCGCCTGACCTGTCCCTTTGCCCCTCGCAGGGCCCGCCTCATGCAGAGCTTCAAGGAGTCCCACTCCCACGAGTCCCTGCTCAGCCCCAGCAGCGCCGCGGAGGCCCTGGAGCTCAACCTGGACGAGGACTCCATCATCAAGCCCGTCCACAGCAGCATCCTGGGCCAGGAGTTCTGCTTTGAGGTACGTGGGGGGGAGGGGCGAGAGGAGGGAGGGTTGGTGCCTGGGCACGTGCAGAGCGCAGATGACCCCTGCCCTTCTGCCGCCCCCTCCAGGTCACCACGTCCTCGGGCACCAAGTGCTTCGCCTGCCGGTCGGCCGCTGAGCGGGACAAGTGGATCGAGAACCTGCAGAGAGCCGTCAAGCCCAACAAGGTAGGCCCCACAACCCAGCCCCCCCTGGCCCTGGGCTGCCCCCTGGCACCTGCCAGCCCTCGCCATGGGCTTGAGAGCCTGCTCCTCTTCCCCGTCCCTGATCCCCCCAAAAGCTCTCAGGTGGGCAGGGAGCCAGTCAGCCGCCACCTCCTCCCGTGAGGTCACTTCCTTTGCACCTGCTTCGCTCTGGGATGGGGGTCCTCCCCTTGCTTTGCCCCATGGCGCTACAAATGATAGGGGGACCCTCCTGCTATTCCCAGAAACTGATATTGAGAGGCAGGCGGGCTCCGGTGTGGCTGTCCATCATCAGTAGCCTTCTCCTCCTCTCTGAATCTTTCAAAGCCATCCTGGCCTTCGCCGCCCCCTGTGGGAGGGAGCTTCACAGTTTAACTAGGCGCTGCCCAAAGAAGCACTTTGTTTTATCTGTCCTGAATCTCACTTCCTGTGGCTTCCTTGGATGTCCACAAATTCCAGTGTCATGAGGGAGGGAGGAAAGCTTTCTCTCCACTCTCTCCAAAGTCCCCAAAGCTCAAGCCTTTTCTCACGGGAGAATAAATCTGCCCCCTCCCCAAAACCACAGAAACAATCATTCCACACAGCACATCACAGGCAGGGCAGCAGAGCTTTCCCCTCCGCTTTTGGGGGCTGGCGTCAGGAAGGGCATCTTCAGCCACAGAGGCTGTCCCAGAAGCACTTCTTTGGAGAGGCAGTTCCACATTCTTGGGGTCGCCACTGAGAAGTCCCCCTCGTGAACCACAAGCAGGCCCCAAACCGTGGCAGGCATCCTCATTCTTGCTGGTCTTGTTTGGGGCGTCCCTGTTTCACTCCCAGGTGGAGAGGACCAGCCCAGCTTAGCATCCCGGGCTGTGTGTGTGTGTGTGTGTGTGTGTGTGTGTGCGCGCACGCGCGCCAGCTCCCTAGCAGAGCGTGGCAGGGATTGGGTCCGGCGTACGAGAGCTGCATTTGTTGCCTGGGAGGCAACTTGCTTTTCTGCAGACCTTCCTCTTCATCTCTGAGTTGTGCAGCTCTTCTGTTGGGACCCGGGTTTCCTGGGGCCATCTGTTTCCACCCTGCTCCATTGGGGCCAGGGGCACAGAGGGCCAGTAGTGGTGAAGGAAGGGCCACCTCCTGCCCCAGAACAGACCAGGCTCCTGTCTCAGCCTTGAAATTGAAAAGAGAATGACTGTGGTTCGGAAACAGCGATTCGCAGCAGAGAGCTAAAAGCCCAAGATGAGATGACGGAAGCTGCAACTTGTTTTCTCCTGCTCTGGAGGGTTGGATTCGAACCACTGGCTTCAAGTTACAAGAAAGGAGATTCTGACCAAAACATCAGGAAGAACTTTCTGACAGCAAGAGCTATTTGATAGTGGAACTGTCTCCCTCAGGAGGTGGCAGACTCCCCTTCCTTGGAGGTTTCAAAGCAGAGGTTAGATGGCCGTCTGTCACGGATGCTGGAGCTGAGATTCCCGTATCTCACGGGGTTGGGCTAGATGACCCTTGAGGTCCCTTCCAACTCTATGATTCTCTGGGAGCCAGAGTCAACTGGGCCGTCTTTCTCTTAAGTTTCATACATCTCTCTCTGGTTTTGCCCTTGCCCTGCTGCTTTCCCCAGAAAACTTACTCTTTAGGGCTAAATCAGACTAGGCAACAAACCACGGAAAACGTGGTTGCTGTTTGTTCCATTTCGTGGGGGAAAGTGGCTGGGCAAGCAGAGTTGTGGGTGAGGCCTCCCTGTCTCGCTCTCGCTCTCTCCTGCCCTGAACTGTGCCACTTATAGCAGCAGCGCCTGTCACTTCTTGGTTAGCCTGGTAAGCTGAAGTGGCAGCTTTTTCCAGGTCAGGCCACTTTGCAACGAGGAGCCGCTCCTCCTCCTCCTCCTCCTCTCCTGGGGTTGGAAAAGGGTCTTTTTTTCCTGGCTTTCCTCCCCATTTGCAGTTCTGTGTCCAGGCTGCAGGTATCTTGGCTGGCAGGACAGGGGTGATTTTGTGGTTGTGAAGTGGGTTGCTCTGCCAGCCGCAGGTTCCTCTGGGACGCCAAAGGGAGCAAAGGGCTCTCCTTCCTTGGAGGTTTACAAGCAGAGGCCGAGCGATGCTTTAGTTGTGATTCCTGCATTGCAGGGGGTTGGACTAGATGACCCTGGGGTCCCTTCCGACTCTATGATTCTGTGCTTCTGGGAAAGGGTTCTTTCACTTCCGGTGCCGATGTCAGCTGTTGGCCTCTTCTCAGGAAGTGTCCCACGATGAAAGGTTCCCCTTCTTGTCTTTTCCTTATTTATATTCCTTAGATTTCTATCCTGCCCCTCATCACAAGATCTCAGGGCGGTTGCAGGGTACGGCGTTGGCCGTGAGCTCATCTCCAAGAACGGAGGCCAGGGCTCTGGCCGGCTGCCTCACGGCATTTGCTTCGGCCTTGGTGACTGAAGTCTGAGGACTTCTTTTGGTTGAGTCCCATCAGGGGAAAAGGCAGGGGACAGATAGATAGATACCATGAATACATCCGCAGAGCTCCTTTTTACCCCAAGGCCTCTCAGTTCACCCAACTTGGAAGCATGGCAGAGCCAACTGGGCCATCAGCGCCATGTGAGATTCTCTGGGTGCGATTCAGCTGCTCAGATCTCATGAAGCACCTTATCAGACATTGGCAGAAGACTCTGCAGAGCAGGAGCTGTTTTTTTATCTGTGGAACTCCCTCTCACAGTGATGGCCACCAACTTGGATGGTTTTCAGAAGTTGTTGGCGTCCATCTGTCTTGGGAGGCAATGGAGGAGTGCACCGGGGGTGGGGGGTCAAACTCGAACTGTTGGAAGGTTACAGCACCTGCTGGGGCTGGAGCGGATGAAGGCATCTGTATGCGCTGCTGCGGATGCACCACGGCGTTCTCTCTCTCGGTGCTCCTCCTTCCTCTGGTCACCCCTGTCAATGCACAGCCTGCCTGCCTGTCTCCAGGCACGGCGGGGTCGATGTTGCCAGCCTTCATGTCACATTTGCAGAGAATTTTGTAAAACAGCTCCCCATAGAGGGTCCTGCCATCTTCCATTCTGTGGACATGAGCAAGCCGGCCTGAAAGAGGATCAGACAAATTCAGAGAGGAGAAGGCTATCAAATGGCTACTAGCCACGAAGGCGATGCTCTCTGCCTCGCCAGCCAGAGGCAGCCGTGCTTCCGAATAGCAGTTGCTGAAAACCGCGGGAGAGGAGAAGGCTCTTGCTTTCGGATTCTGCTTGCTAACTTTGCACAGTTCATCCACACATGGCCTGATCCAGAGGGAGTTATGCTTTTAAGGTCCCAAGGCAGATTACAGCAATCAAAACGCAATGTTAGGAGCAGTTTAAAGCAACTTACAATCACAGAAATAAGCATAACACCTCCAGCGAGGGGGTGCCAGGTGTCCCTCGGGGAGATGGATTTCCACAGCTGAGAGGTCACCACCGAGAAGGCCCTCTCCTGGGCTGCCCTCCCCCAAGCCTCTGAGGGCGGAGGGACAACCAAGAGGGAGGGCTCTCTGGGGAAGGAGGGAGTGGCCTTTCAGAGATCTGGGGCTTGAGCCATTTCGGGCTTTGAGTGCTAATGAATTCGGCTCACAAACCAGCCAGCCCCCAACCCTCCTGCTTCTGCTGTGGGGCCTTAGGCTGGGGCCAGGACTGGCTTGGATCTCATCCTGATCTTTGATCCAAATCTTTCCCTTCTATTTTGTCCGTGAGGCATCTGACAAAAAGTACATACATGGATGCGGGGTAAAAGGGTGAATGCAGTACAGTGTAAGCAAGTGTAAAGTAAACTTTGGAGCAAAAATTAATAATCTTAATTTCAAGTCCAAGCTCCTGGGGTCTGAATGGGAGGTGATGGCCCAGGAGTGAACCCTTTTTTTAAAAAAAATAATTATATTTTTATTGGTTTACAAATACAAAAAACAAACTTGTACATTTCAGCTTCTTAATTGCATCTTAATTCCATTTTTTTACTTCCCTCAATTTGTCTGAACTTCCTTCATTTTATCACTTTTAACACATTCCTACCCATTGTTATTAAAACTATTAGGTTCAATTCATTATTTTTACTTATTGTTACATTTTCACATCACAGAGCTTCTTTAAAACTTACAAACGTAATCTGGTTATCACTTAGTTTTTGCAAATATTGAATAAATTTCTCCCAATCTTCTGTAAATCTTTGATCTCGTCGATTCCGGATCCTTCCTGTCATTCTGTCCAATTCCGCATAGTCCATCATTTTGGTTCTCCATTCTTCTATCGTAGGCAGCTCCTCTTGCTTCCATTTCTGAGGCATCAATATTCTTGCTGCTGTCACTGCATATAAAAATAGCTTCTTCTCTTTCTTATTTATCTTATTCCCTGTAATGCCTAGCCTAGTCAGAGGGAACCCTTGGGGTCATAGAGACCTTGGGGAAGAGGTGGCGTGGGGACCGTGGAAAGGCCAGCGCCATGCTAGAGATCCTTAGGAAAGTAAAACTGCCCAAATTCATGCATACATATATAATCCTAGCTGTATGCCACCTTTCCATAATTGAAACCATGCTCAAGGCAGCTTACAGCATAGGAAAAAAACCACATAATTGCAACATAACAAAAATAGTCATAGAAATACACAACCAAAGGGAACAATTTCCACATAGATCATAACAACATCTAAACTCAAGATGCCAACAAGACCCCCCTAACTGACACCTCAGCCCAAAAGCCTGTTCAGCAGCCTCTGCATTTCTAGCTGGAGTCCTTCAGGGGGGGCCCAGGCCAGGGGGGTGAAGGCCTGCAAGGTCTTCCAGGACTCCCGGCCCAGAAAACGAAGCTCATGGCGTCATAGAATGGTAGTGCTGGAAGAGCCATCCAGTTCCACCGCTGGCAACACATAAGTATCTGTGAAAGGGTTTGCATGCCCAAATGCTGCCCCCGCCAGCATTTCTTGGTGGGGGAGAGGGCTGGGGCAGAAGGCAACAGGCCCCCATCCTGAACCACGCGGGGCAGTCATGGTAGGATTCCACCTCCGTCCAACTTCTGGAGAAATTGGGGCTTCTCTCTGTGTAAAGGTGACCTCCTGACCTGGTCCTCACAACCAGAATGTGGTGGATTTTGGTAAGCAGGTTTTGTGGTTGCACCTCTTCGAAAAGCACCCCAGTTCCGTCGTGTTGCTTGGTGCTTTCAGCTCTCTGACAGTGTTTCCCTTTCCTGAGCATAGCTTTTGTCCCACCTTGGGAGTTTTATGTGTCCCAAGAAAACTGTTCTGCACTCCTCAAAAGTGCCTTTCTCCTTGTTTCTCTTGAGCCCAGAGTCCTGGTGTTTTGTCGGGGTCTCCCATTCACGTACCGTAGATTAGGCTGTCATCCATGGAGACAGAGACTCCTTTCAGGTCCCTAAGGAGTTCAGTCATCTTCCTTTGAAAAGCCTTGGGAGCACGTGTGATTCCAAACGGAAAGCGCCAAACAGAACCTCCCGCCAGGCGTGACGAGAGCCGTCAGCGGAGGGCTCTGGCTTGTCTCGGGTGTTTGCCAGAAGCCGCTTGGAGGAAACGCTTTGGCTCCAGCCGCTGTCGGGAGCAGGTCCTCTGGCAGTGGGAGGGCACATTCTTCCCCGACATTGGCTTCGCTAGACTTTTAAGGGTCTGACAGATGCACGTCCCCCCCGTTGGTGTTGTTACACACCAGGCAAGAGGTTTGGAGGTCTCCTTTCTCGCCGCATTTCCACCTTGTGGAGCCAGGGATTCTGTGGGGTGCTGGTGCCCTCCGGAGTTTGGCACCTGGTCAGAAAACAAGACCCCCAACATCATCTGAGACCTGCTGGTATAGGGTGGTATTTAAACTCAATAAATCATCATCGTCATCTATCATACCTGTGTCCTCCTGTTTCTGTCACAGAAGGTAGGATTCCGAGTCTGAGCGTTGCTCCCTTTGATGCAGGAGGGACTCAGCCTTTCAGAAAGGAGCCTGTATCCTGTGTCCTCCAGGAAGGCAACCAGCTCGCACTTGCACCTTCTCAGGCAGGAAGACAAACATAGCCCAGGTGTGGCAGGTCTCTGCAGCAGGTCCCTCGCCCTCCCCGTCTCTTGGTCCTCTGCACACCGTGAGGCAGCACTCTGGGTCTTCCCCTCAAAACACCCTCAGAAACGCCCCTGTTTGGATCACAAGGGCTCAGAAGCTGCAAATCAGCTAAGCAGAATTGCTGCTGGCTGCTAGCTCCTTCCACAAGTCACCCCCAGCTCTTTATTCTCTTCATTTGGACAAGACTTCCATTTTTTGGAGGAGTCCTTCTCGCCTCCAATAGCTTCTTTGGCTCTGCTCTTTCACGGTGCTGGTGTCCTCTTGGCCCTCAGGTCAGGAACGTGCACCTGATCTGCGGCACCTTAAGCAGCTCCCCAACATTCTGATCTGACCCCCTTAACGTTGCCTTTCAGCTTTCTTTTTTCTCAATCCCCTCTTTTTGGGGACTTTTTTTATTTCAAAGTCAAATGTGGTGAGCATTGGATTTTCTTGTCCATTGTCCATTTAGAGCGCTGTGTTTACCATTCCCAGTGAGTTCAGGAACACTTAGATACTGTACCAGGTCCTGGGCATCACTTGGGGGGATGTCCCAAGTCGCTTGCCTAGACCAAAAGGCCCCGTCCCTTGTGGCTGTTCCTCAGAAGGGAGTCAGTTCCAGCGGATTGGAGGTTTCTGGTTGCTCTTGTTTGATCCTCTTGGAGACGAGGCTACTAAAACCACACATGGTGTTGCAAGTGCAGTTAGCCCATTAGACAGAGAGCACCCCTCTCCTTGTTGGAGAAAGAGGCTTGGAAGAGACTCTTCCTCTCCCCTAGCAGACTTGGCACAATTATTCCAAGGACATTAAAACTTTGTTAGACTCGCATCTGCCACCATCCGCTTTTAAATAAGCATTCCCCACAAAACAAACTTAGGCTAGAATAAAACACGGGCAATTAGCTTTGCAAATAAATTAAGATTTTTAACCACTGAGTTTCAGAAGTTGCAGCAAGCAAGTCTCCTACTATTGGCAGTATGATAAGAAGCAAAACTTTCCAAATGACCTTAAAAAAACTTGGTTTCCTTAGAAATAGGATCCTGCAATCTTTGGGTTAGCAAAGTTGCAGGCTGTGAAAATTTCATTTAGAGAGATTTTCCATTCACATGGTTTTTCTTGCAACTGGGAGCAATTCCACATGGCTCCTTTCTTTGAGGAAGGTGGAGGGTGAGGAAAGGAAAACCTGCTGGAAGCCTGCGAACTCCGTCCACACTGGCAACTGAGCTCAAGGCTTATCCCTTTCAGGCATTCAGGTCTGAGTCAGGAACAGTGTATTGCCACAAGCCTGACAGCTCACGCCAGTGGCCCACTTAGTCCAGCATCCTGTTCTCACAGTGGCCAGCCAGACACCCATGATGGAATACCCAGAAGAAGGATCCGAGCACAAGCTGATTAGTTTATCTCAGCGCTGCATAAAGAAGGACTTCCTGTTAACTGTCCTGAATCTTCCGACATTCCGCTTCCTTGGATGTCCAGGTTCAGTCCCCGAGGGAGGCAGGGCTGGGAAGGGAAGACCCCTGGAGAGTCCCTGCCAGTCACTCCCAGGGGCCAGAGACCAGCGGCCTCCCCTGGGTTTTGGTCTGAAACCCCAAGGGGGATTTCTTGCAAGTCCTCTGCCTCCTTCATTATCTGGAGTCTGCCGTGACCCTTTCACCGCTGGCCCCCGGGGTCTCTGCCTGCCCTCTAGGGGACGTGCCTCCTGCCTGCCTTCCCACTTGCCTGACCCCCGCCTTCTCTCCCCCTGCCCAGGACAACAGCCGCCGCGTGGACAACGTCCTGAAGCTGTGGATCATTGAGGCGCGGGACCTGCCCCCCAAGAAGCGCTACTACTGCGAGCTGTGCCTGGACGACATGCTGTACGCCCGGACCACCAGCAAGGTGCGGACAGACAATGTCTTCTGGGGGGAGCACTTTGAGTTCAACAACCTGCCGGCGGTGCGGACCATCCGGCTGCACCTCTACAAGGACACGGACAAGAAGCGGAAGAAGGACAAGAGCAACTACGTGGGCATGGTCAGCATCCCCATCGCCAGCGTGACGGGGAGACACTTTGCCGAGCAGTGGTACCCGCTCAGCCAGCCCAGCGCCAGCAAGAGCAAGTCCGGCTGCTGCCCGGCCATCCGCGTCAAGAGCCGCTTCCAGACCATGAGCATCCTCCCCATGGAGCTCTACAAGGAGTTCGCCGAGTACGTCACCAACAACTACCGCATGCTCTGCGCCGTCCTGGAGCCCGTCCTCAGCGTCAAGAGCAAGGAGGAGGTGGCCTGCGCCCTGGTCCACATCCTCCAGAGCACCGGGAAGGCCAAGGTACCCCCGGGGGGTCGGGGAGGGAGGGGTCGGGGAGCGGGCCTCAGGCAGGGAGGGGGGGGTTCCATGGGCAGAGAGCCGCCTGCCTACTAGCGCCCCCCTCTGCCTCTCCCCGGCAGGACTTCCTGTCCGACATGGCCATGACGGAGGTGGACCGCTTCATGGACCGGGAGCACCTCATCTTCCGGGAGAACACGCTGGCCACCAAAGCCATAGAGGAGTATCTCAAGCTGATTGGACAAAAATACCTCAAAGATGCGATTGGTGAGCAGGGGGCGGGTGGGTTGGGGGAGGGGAGGAAGTGTCCTTCCATTCAGGCTGTAAGTCACCCTGGAGCAGGGTCTGAGTGTCGCGGGGGGTTCTCCTGAGGAGGGCAGGCCTGAGGGGGCCCCCAACTGGGGCATGTGTCCAGCCCCAGGCTCCTGACTGCTCCACCTGCCCCGTCTCCCCGCAGGCGAGTTCATCCGGGCCCTGTACGAGTCGGAGGAGAACTGTGAGGTGGACCCCATGAAGTGCTCGGCCTCTACCTTGGCAGACCACCAAGCCAACCTGCGCATGTGCTGCGAGCTGGCACTCTGCAAGGTCGTCAACTCTCATTGGTCAGTGCTGGGAGCGGGCAGGGCTGGTGGGGGGTGGTTTGGCGGGGGGAAGCGGGGATCATGGTGCCAGGGAGTGGCGGTCCACAGCGGGGAGGGTCGTGGTCCTGCCCGGCCGCCCGCTCACCCCTCTCCCTGCCCCCCCAGTGTGTTCCCGCGGGAGCTGAAGGAGGTCTTTGCGTCATGGAGGCTGCGCTGCGCCGAGCGGGGCAGGGAGGACATTGCCGACCGCCTGATCAGCGCCTCCCTCTTCCTGCGCTTCCTGTGCCCGGCCGTCATGTCCCCCAGCCTCTTTGGGCTCATGCAGGAGTACCCGGACGAACAGACCTCCCGCACCCTCACCCTCATCGCCAAGGTCATCCAGAACCTGGCCAACTTCTCCAAGTGAGTCGCGGGGAGGCGGGGGGGGGGGCAGCACGGACAAGCTGTGATCCGTGCAATAGGCTCAGCAGGGCAAAGGCGTGGAAAGGGTTTGGGCTGCCCGCCCAGCCCTCGCCAGCCCAGCTCTGCCTCTGAGACCCAGGGCTCTAGGGGCTGCTTCCAGCACAGTTCAGCTGAGATGGGCACAGCCACCCACTTGGGGGGGGGGGGGGAGGCAGGGCTAGTCTAGCTGATTTTTTTATTTTGTGAAAAATTTGCACCACTTGATTGTAAAAAGAACCTCAGAACAGCTTATGAATGAAAGCTAAAAACAGCTATCTAAAACATTGAAGACAAAATTAAGCCACAAAGAGATGACAGCAAGTGCCACATAGGTGGGTAGGCTGGTCCGAAGAAAAATGTTTTTAGCAGGTGCTGAAAAGAGGACAGTGAAGTTGTCTTGCCTGAGTCAATAGGCAGGGAGTTCCAAAGTGTGGTTGCTGAGCATCCGTGGGGCCAGGCCCCCTTGCAGGTGCCCCCAACAGGCTCCTCCTCCTGCTGGGCCCTTCCACATGCACCATTTGAGGCACTTCTCCCTGTGCCCCCGCTGAGGGAGGCGTGGAGCGGGCAACACAAGGCCTTTCTGGTGGTGACCCCCCACTCCGCCTGCAGAGTGCTCTCAGGTTCTGTTTTGGTCCTTTCTTAGTGGGGTGGGAGCCAGCAGACCTGCCTTCTTAATGAGTTTATATATGCGGTTCCCAGTTCTTACTCTCTTGTGGTTGGGCCACTTTAGCGAAAAAAGTTAGGGACGCGGGTGGCGCTGTAGGGACGCAGGTGGCACTGTGGGTAAAAGCCTCAGCGCCTAGTGCTTGCCAATCGAAAGGTCGGCGGTTCGAATCCCCGCGGCGGGGTGCGCTCCCGTTGCTCGGTCCCAGCGTCTGCCAACCTAGCAGTTCGAAAGCACCCCCGGGTGCAAGTAGATAAATAGGGACTGCTTACTAGCGGGAAGGTAAACGGTGTTTCCGTGTGCAGCTCTGGCTCGCCAGAGCAGCGATGTCACGCTGGCCACGTGACCCGGAAGTGTCTCCGGACAGCGCTGGCCCCCGGCCTCTTGAGTGAGATGGGCGCACAACCCTAGAGTCAAGACTGGCCCGTATGGGCAGGGGTACCTTTACCTTTACCTTTACCTATGCGGCTCCCAGTTCTTACTCTCTTGTGGTTGGGCCACTTTAGCGAAAAAAGCATCTGACACTTGCTAATAAGGCTGAGAACCTCATTATCCTACTGGGGGGCCTAAGTTCTGCCCCCCCCCCAATATCACTGTGCCCCCCGAAAAGTTTAGTTCCTGTAAGTGAAGCCCTCCTCCAAAAAAGAGCCATCTAGACACAGATACATGTGAAAAATCACTTAACACAAGGAATTTGTACCCAAACCTTGCTATATGCACTGCAGATTCAGATATCCAAACATCATTTTTTACTTCCTAGTTTGCCTTTTGCTGGTTGGCTGAGGAACAGAAAGGTTTCAGAGGCCTTTCCTGGGTTTATTTAGGCTTTGTGGGGCAGAAATTCCATGGCTGAGAACGTATTAGAAATGTTCTCATAGGAACCAATGGAAATTGTGAACTCGCTATGCAAACCTCTGCCAGCCAGCGATTTCCATGTAACGCATTGTGTTTGGTAAAGGGGACCTGCGCGCCTCTACTGTTAATGTGTTAAAACAGTGCCCCCCCTCCACTTTTCCATCCTCCAAAAGAGGGTGCCCTCAAGGCTGGGTCAGCCATGGGTGAGAGGGGCAAGGAATGCCTTTGACTAAGGTAAATCTAAGTTTTACAATGACAAACTAATAATGATGGGTGATTTCAGTGGAGGGATAGCATTAGAACATGATAAAATAAGCAAATGTGGCCAAGCTAAAGAAGGGAAACTGCCAGCGACCTTCTTCAAAATGGTGTAATCGATGGGCTTAACGGAGATACAAAAATCGTACAAAACATGAGTGTTGTGTTCCAAAAGCAAGGAAGGATTGGACCCTGATTAATAAAATATACACGAGGCTTGGCCAGCAAGACTCTGGGAGGAGTGCGTATCGCCACTCCCTCTTCCAGGCCGTTTTATTAACAAAAGAACCCTTTACACAGTGTTCGTAAGAACCAATCAGATTTCCTCTGAACATTTTAAAAAAACCCCACGTGGGGACAAAGTTAATGTTAAAACTACAAAAAGCTAATTTGAGCATGCATACATTCTGGGGTAAATAAAACAGGACTAAAAGGAGGAACAGAACTAAACAGAACTAAAGCACTCAAACAGAAACAATTTGAATTGGCAAATAAACCTGGGAAACTACTAGCATGGGAATTGAAAAAAGAGAAGAAATTTAAACACTATAAACAATATTGCAGCCGAAGAGTGAATAATCTACAACCTAAAATACATCAATAAGGAATTTCAGAAATATTACACAAAATTATACACAAAGGGAGGAGAAAGGGAGGAGATGACACACAGGCCCATTACTGCATCTAAACCTCCTTGCCCAACTAAAGAACAAAGAGACTGTCTCAGTGAACCAATAATTCCAGCGGTGGAGATAGACACTGCAATTCAACAAGCAAAAATAAGCACAATATCCAGGACCTGGTGGGCTCTCAGCTATGCACTACAAAACAGGAAATCATAGTACTCCCGCTGAAAGAAGTGATGGCTGGAGCTTTAAAAGGTGAAAATATTCCAGTGTAATGGAAAAATGTGTTCCTAACACTAATCCCAAAACAAGATTTGGCTATACCTCACCCAAAAAACTTTAGGCCTATCTCTTTATTAAATAATTATTATAAACGTGTATTATGCTATAATCCTGGCCAAAAGGCTGAGAGAAATATTGAAGGTACACGAAGATCAAACAGGCTTTTTATCTGGCAGACGGATGAGGAGGAATGACAAAGAGGCAGTATTACTATTCCTGGGTACAGAGAAGGTGTTCAGTCACATTTCATGGATGTTTATAGAGAAGGTTTAAAAACCATGGACTTGGGGGGGGTGGAATTAAAGCAATTTATCACAAAGAGCAAACATACTTATTAATGGCAAAGTAATGGAAGAATGTAGTATACAGAAAGGGACAAGACAGGGCTGTCCGTTGTCCCCACTGTTAATTCATTTTGGTACTTGAAGTCCTTGCCAAGAAAATTCATAGGGATTCGAGCAGGACAACGAAATTACAAACTTCAAGCATTTGCGGACGACATAGTTTTGACACTGGAAAATCCTTTGAAGAGCGTCCCAAAAGCTTTAGAAGTTATAACAAAATTTGGAAATCTTGCCAGATTCCATATTAATAAGGAAAAAACCAAAATGATTATCCAAAAGCTTGTTCCTTTAAAAAAATTTTTTATTTATTTTCAATGCAGAATCATAACAAAAGTTACAAACATTGAATCCAAAATAATACTATACCAAAAAAAGGAACATACCAAAAAAAAAAAAAAAAAACAGAAAAGAAAAAGGAAAAAAACAAACAAAGGAAACAAAACAAAACTAAACAAAAACGAAAACGCACACATCTACAGAACAAAACCATATCATTACGTACATAAACACATATTGACTTCCTTCCTTTGTTCTAAGACCTCAAAAAATTTACTCTTACTATATTGTTGTGTCTAATTAGATTACTTCCACCTTTGTACTTTTTTTTTAACACCATTTTTCTTTCTCTTTAACCCTGTAAAGCATCATTCATTACATACCAATATACTTACTCCAGAACAATGTTTTTTCATATACTCTTTAGTACAACCCCATTCTTTTAATAATTTCTGGTCCGATTGTCCCCTTATGTATGCTGTGAGTCTTGCCAGATTTATGTATTCACAAAATTTAATTTGCCAATCTTTCACTGATGGAATTTTTCTCCCTTTCCATTTTTTTGCTATAAGCATCCTGGCAGCTGTTGTTGCATAAAGGAATACTTTCCTTTGATTTTCGGGAATATCATTTGTAATTAAACCTAAAAGGAATGCCTCCGGTTTTTTACTGAAAGATATTTTAAACATCTTTTTGAGTTCTTCATAGATTTCATTCCAGAATTGTTTAATAGGTCGGCATTCCCACCACATGTGAAACATTGTTCCTATTTCTTTTTTACATCTCCAACAGGTATTCGATTTTAATTTGTAAATTTTAGCCAATTTTACTGGAGTTAAGTACCATTGGTACACCATTTTCATAAAATTTTCTCATATTGTATAACATGCCGTGAATTTAATATCTTTCCATAATTTCTCCCATTGTTCCAGCCAAATTACATATCTTATATCACATGCCCATTTAATCATAACTTCTTTTCCTTCTTCATCCTTTAATTCCCATTCTAATAATAAATTATACATTTTAGATATATTCTTTTTTGAGTTTTGTAATAATACTTTTTGTAATTTTGATTCTTCTTTTTCAAATCCAATTACTTTATCCTGGTTGAATATTTGTGCAATTTGGTGCTATTGTAGCCATGTGGTACAGTACTGGGTCACCTCTTCGTATCGTCTTAGTTTTAATTGGCCCTGTTCTTCCTTTAGGAGCTGCTGGTATGTTGCCATTCTTCCTATAGTATTTTTATTTTTAACCGATATTACTTCTAACGGTGAGACCCACCATGGGGTTTTCGGTTCTAACAACCTTCTATGTCTCACCCAGACCTTGTATAATGCATTTCTAATTACATGGCTTAGAAATTCTTTATATACTGCCACTTGGTTATAAATTAGATAGGCATGCCAACCATATCTGTTGTTCCATCCCTCCAAATCCAAAATGTCACTGTTATCCAATTTGATCCAATCCTTGATCCAAGTAAAGCATGCCGCATCGTAATATAGTCTCAGGTCTGGGAGTCCAAAACCTCCCCGCTTTTTTATGTCGGTTAATAATTTATGTTTGATCCGTGGCTTTTTGCCTTGCCATATAAACTTTGTTAGGTCCATTTTTTAAAACAATCATCTTTACCTATTATGGGAATCATTTGGAAAAGGAACAGAAGTTTTGGTAAGATATTCATTTTAATAGCCGAAATTCTACCCCAGAGTGTTAAATTCAATCTTGTCCAAGTTTCCATTTCTCTTTTTGTTTCTTCCCAATTTTTTTTATAATTATCTTCAAACAAATTTATATTTTTCATTGTTATTTGTATTCCTAAATATTTCACTTTTTTTTACAATTTATAATCCAAATTTTTCTACCAGGTCCTTTTGATCTCCCATGTTTTTTACCATTAGTTTCGTTTTTTCTTTATTCAAAGCAAAACCTGATACCCTTCCAAAGTTTCCAATTTTTTCTAGAGCCTTTGCTATGCTTTCCTTTGGATTTTCCACCATTAAGACTAAATCATCTGCAAATGCCCTTATTTTGTATATTTTCTCTCCTAGGGATATTCCATTTATTTCTTGATCCAATCTGATTTCTTGATTTAATATTTCCAAAACCAAAATGAATAATAAAGGTGAGAGTGGGCACCCTTGTCTGGTGCCCTTCTGTATTTTAAAATAATCAGTCGTGTCTTGTTGTTCATAAATTGCTTTTAGCCCTCTTGTAATTTGGTCTCCCATGTCCATCTGGTCTAATAATATTTTTAGAAATTTCCATGATACTTTGTCAAACGCCTTTTCCGCGTCCACAAAAACAAAGGCTACCTTCTTACTCGGTTTCATGTCTAAATACTCGATCATATCAATCACTGTTCTTATATTATCGCTCATTTTCCTGCCCGGCAAGAACCCTGCCTGCTCTTTATTTATACAATCCTGCAAAACTGTCTTTAATCTTGTTGCCAATATTTGTGCATAGATCTTGTAATCATTATTTAGTAATGATCTTGGTCTATAATTGGTTCTAAACTCTTTATTTTGACCTTGTTTTGGGATTACTACTATGTGAGCCTGTTTCCAGGTGTTGGGAATCTTCCCGTCTTCTAGTATTCTATATAAGAGTGTCTTCATAGCTTGTTCCTATACGCAACAGCAGTTGCAAGAATAGTTTATGCAAAAAGTTGGAAAGAGGCTATCCCGACAAGAGACCATTGGCTACATAAATTAATAGAATTTGCTGAACTAGCAAGCATGACAACTAAAATAAGGAATATAGATAGAAAGATAGATATGTTGAGTATTTAAAACGAAGCAGTATTAAAGTTAATTTGCAAGTCGGGTTAAGTTTGTGATCAGCAGCTGACAAAATAAGTAATCATGAAGGGAAGGGGAAAAGGATGGAGGTGCAAAGGAGATTCAATGATATCAATGAAAGAGAGGTTGGCAAGTCTGTATGGGATTTGATAGGATGGAAAGTGTATAATATAAACCGAAAAATGAACAATAATTTTAAAAACGTCTCTGACTAATGTTGCCCTGTTTGCCAGTTTCAGCCTTCCCTAGGGCAGGGCGGGTCTCACCCCTCTGTGACCCGGCTGGGGGGTGGAAGTGCCTCCGGGGGGCCAGGGGCTGCTGGACGAGGAGAGCGGGGGCCACTTCTGGCTCAGCAGCGCTGCCTCCTGGCCACTTCGATGGAGACACTGCTCCTGGTCAGCTCTTCATGCTCCCCGTGGTTTGGGACCCCATTCCCTGGAGACCCCAAGCCTGAAGCTGGGCCCCTTTCTGCCCTTAACAGGAGGGCAATGAAGGCCAGCGAGGGGCAGGGACCGGCTCCCCTGCCCCAAGGAAGCCGCTGCTTCATTCCATCCCCCTTTTACCTGATTCTCGGCTGGGCCTCTCTTCCAAGCACGGCTGTGGCTCCTCCTGCTTAATGCCGCTTGCTCTTCTCTCCATTCATTGGCCTTTTTCTTGTCTTAATGGCTTCTTATTTTACTGGTTGCTTTTGCCTGGGAAGGGTCAGTACCCTAAAGGGCAGGATAATTATCATTTTAAAGAAACCTGTTGAATAAATCACTTTCGTTGCAATTCCTGCATTGCAGGATTGGACTAGGGGACCATTGAGGTCCCTTCCAACTCTACAATTCTATGATATCAATAATAATAATAATAATAATTCAAACCAGCAGCACCAGGGACAATAAAGTGGGCAGCAGTTGCTCCAAGGACACCCCCTGTTGAGGCTTGCAGGCTCCTCGGTTCCCTCCTTCAGCTTCGGACGCAAGGAAGCGCCCTGCCCTGCTTGGCCCCTGGCTGTGTAATTCTGCCATGGCTGTGGTTTGCAAACTGGCTTCAAGGGCAGTTCCATGTCTGACCCATTGCTGTAGCCTAGTCCATCAGAACAACACTGGGGGGGATAAATTGAGAGCAGGCAGGAGTTGCTCCACGGACACGACCCCCCCTTGATGGTGCAAGGGGGGGTCCTCAATGGCTGCCTTTTCCCTCCCCTGTGCCCCCCTCAGGTTTGGGAGCAAAGAGGAGTACATGGCCTTCATGAACGAGTTCCTGGAGCTGGAGTGGTCCAGCATGCAGCAGTTCCTGTACGAGATCTCCAACCTGGACACCCTCACCAACAGCAGCAGCTTCGAGGGCTACATCGACCTGGGCCGGGAGCTCTCCACCCTCCACGCCCTCCTCTGGGAGGTCATGCCTCAGCTCAGCAAGGTGCTGGCCCCACCCAGGGTGGGGGAGGGGGATGCGGGGCCCGCGGCTTCTCCTCCCCCCCTCTGACCCCCGGCCCACCTCTCTCCCCCGCCAGGAAGCCCTCATCAAGCTGGGCCCCCTGCCCCGCCTCCTCAACGACATCAGCCTTGCTCTCAGGAACCCCCACATCCAGCGCCAGCCCAGCCACCAGGGCGAGCGACTCCAGGCCAAGCCCCTCATCCTCCGGGGACCCTCCACCGACATACAGTCCACCTACATGATGCGGGACCTCAACAGGTCAGGCCGGCGGCATGGGGGGGCGGAGGGAGGGGGTTGCCAGGGACCCCCAGCCGACACGGCTCTTCTGAGCCTGCTCTGCATTTGCGCAGAATGGGAATGGGCCCTGCGGGTCGGGGTGCAGGAGGGACCTGGAAAGCTCCCCCCTTGCAGGTCTCTAGCCTGACTTCCCCTCTTCCCCCACAGCTCTGTCGACATGCAGCCTTACATGATGCGAGGCATGAACAGGTGAGTCTGGCCAGGCCCCAAGAGGAAGGCGGGCTGTGCTGGGCCCAGAGGGCCAGGGGGCTTCCCTCCCTGGGAGGTGGCCGCTCCACCGTTGGCAGGCTGCCCCTCCCCTTCGGGGCTCCTGGACCCGCCCTCTAGGCAGGCAGGGGCAGGGGGCACTCTCCAGGGCAGTGGGGCCGCCGCTGCCCCCTTTCCTGCAGAGGGGCCTCATCCGGCCAACCCCCATTGCTCTTTCCCCCCTGCAGCTCCATGGACATGACCCGCCTGCCGTCGCCCACCAAGGGCGAGAAGGGGGGCTCCAAGGACATGTTCTTTGTGGCCCGCCCCCCGCTGGCCCGCTCCTCCCCGGCCTACTGCACCAGCAGCTCCGACATCACTGAGCCTGACCAGAAGGTGCTGAGCGTCAACAAGAGCGTCTCCATGCTGGACCTCCAGGACAGCCGCATGAACAGCATCTCCAACCTCCACAGCGCGGGCGACATGCTCAACAGCAGTCAGGCCTCCATCACAGCCGGGCTGGGCCTGCGCCACAGCCGCCTCTCGCAGGGCAGCGGCTCCAGCATCGCCGCCGGCCTGCGCCTCAGCCAGATGGGGGTCACCGCCGACGGGGGCGGCGGGGGCACCTCCTCCTCGGCGGCCCAGCAGCTCAGGATCCCCCTCTCCTTCCAGAACCCCCTCTTCCACATGGCCTCCGACGGGCCGGCCGGCGGCCCCCTCCACAGCCACGCCCACCCGCACCGGCCGGCGGAGGGCAACCCGGACGCCTTTGCCCCCTTCCACGGCTACAGCAAGAGCGAAGACCTCTCGGCCAGCAAGCACATCATCCACAGCCACAGCTACAGCGACGAGTTCACGCGCCAGGGCTCCGAGTTCACCAAGCGCCAGCTCTCCCTGCAGGAGAACCTGCAGAACATGCTCTCGCCCCCCCAGATCACCATCGGGCCCCAGCCCCAGCGCACAGCCCCGCCCCAGCCCCAGCCCCAGCTCCAGCGGGGCAAGTCCCAGCAGCTGACCGTCTCCTCTGCCCAGAAGCCCCGGCCCTCCAGCGGGAACCTCCTGCAGCCCGAGCCCACCTACGGCCAGGCGCGCCCCCGCCAGCAGTCCGTCAGCAAGGAGACCCCCTCTGCCCTCAAGCCATCCATCACCAAGCAGGTGAGCAGGCAGCAGAAACAGCCTCCCTTGGAAACACACCCTTTTCAAAGGGCGCAGTTACTCGCTACTGTTATTTATTAGATTGATGTACTGACCTCAGGGCCGGTCACAAGATTACTCTTGCATGCGTTTACTCTCCAGGGAGCCCCAGAATGCAGCCATGCTTCTCCCTCCCATTTCACCCTCCCAACAAACCTGCGAGGCAGGCGGGGCTGAGAGCCGGTCCCTGTCCCAAGGCCACCCATTGAGCTTCGTGGCGGAGCGGGGATTTGAGTCGAGGTCTCTCCCGGGTCCTACCCTGACACGGTGACCAATCTTACCCTCACCTTGCCTCAAGTCCTCTTCTGTGTGTGTCTGGTTGGCCTTTCCTGTTATTCTATGTGATAGTAGTAATAGTAATAATAAGGTTGGAGGATCCCTTTCCCCTTAGGTCTTTAAACCTTGGGTGTTTTGTCTTTCCTTTTTCCTGGCCCCGCGTGCCAGCACAAGGCTTTCTCTCGAGGTGCTCCCTGAGGATGGAGAGAGAGCTTCCCGTCAGGAGTTTCCTCTTGGCTTCTTCCCTCCTGTGCTATGAGCTGGCAATTGTGGTGACTGAGGGGAGGGTGGCCTTGCGGATCACAGCCTTGCGTGAGTCTCTGCATGAGAGAGGAAAGAGGCCATTCCACTCAAGGCAGAAATGCTCCTGCAGAGTTCAGTGCTTGCCACGAGTGCAGCTCTCCTTGCCAGGAAGCAGGATCTCCCTCAAGAGATCAGCCGTTGCCGTCATTGTCTTTTTGGTTCGCTTTGAGCGGGAGAGAAGTCTGCTTTCAGCCCCTAGGACAGCGAGATCATACAGGATCTCAAGATTGTGATCACTCCCATCTGTCTTGGGAGACAAGGGAGGAGTGCGCCTTTGGAACGGAAGTCAAACTGTTGGAAGTTTGCCGTGCCTGCTGTGGCTGTAGAAGCTGATAGGGGAGAGACGTGTTCAGTTGCAGCTGGGGCAGAGGAAGGCATCCAGCTCTGCTCCTGCAGATGCATATGAAAGCTTATCCCAAGAACAAACTTAGTTGGTCTCTAAAGTGCTACTGGACAATTTTTTTAATTTTTATATATTTCAACTGCATCAGACCAACGCGGCTACCTACCTGAAAGTCAAAAAGTGTTGAGTTGAGACATCTTTCTCCTCAGAAGAGGCAGGAAGGTGAGGAAGGCGGGCAGAGACGTGGGCGCCCTTCTTTCGCTGAGGCCTTTCCCCGCCTTTCCCCTCCCCTGGGGAGGCTCAAAATGTCTCCCTGCCGAGAGCGGCCTCTCCCTCTCCCTCTCCCACCGCCAGGCTGGCAGGAGGATTCAGAAGGCCTTCTCCCCTCTCATCTGCGCTGCAGCATGAGAGGAAACCTCAGAGCGCTTCAGGACAAGAAGGCCCTTCTCAGTCAACTCCATGCGGAACGAAAGAGAGGAACGTTTCCCTCACGAGTCCAAAAGGAGGGCTGGGGGGGGGGGCGTCAGAATTCAAGGATAGTATTAAATAAATAAATAAATAGATAGATCACCTGCTAAATTTGCCCGTTTGCCCTCTGACGAAGAAATGACCATAATTTTAATGGTAAGCTTATTGTAGCTGTGAGAGACAGAATAACAGGAAAAACCCCAGAAACCCGGAAGACAAAAGTCAGAGATAGATGTGCATTATAATAAGTGAAATAAGTATTTGATCCCCTATCAAGCAGCCAGATGTCAGGCTGCCTGGTATCTTCACTGTATGTAACAAGCTGAGATTAGAAGAAAAAAATTCACCACCGTGCAAGCAGATTTTTATTCTGAAAGGGTGGCCCAGAGGAAAAGGTTGGGAAAGCGTCGCTCTCCAGAGGATGGATTGGAACTGGCCTCCTGCAAAACCACAGGAGGGGATTGTCTTTTTCCTCCTTTTGTGGAGCGTCTCCTATAGCTATGGAAAAGGAATAGTTTCTTCTCTTTTCTCTAGGTATTCAAATTATTGGCCCCTTAAATTCGCTCCACAGACTCCAGTTTTCGGTGAGGATTTGCGTAGCGAGCCCACAATTTCTGCTTGCATAGCAAATAAATAAATCCCACTGATTCTTGTGGGGAAATGTCTGCCGTGTTCCTGACCACGGACTCTGTGGTGCGTCTAGGGAGGTTTCGGTACTAAAGCCTCATCTTCGGATAACTGAATTTTTGCTTGGTGAATATTCGTAAAGTGGGACCTGTGTCCATAATACATTTTCTTCCCACCCCCCTTTTTGATAACAATTTATTGATTTCCCAAAAATAACAGAACAACAACAAAAACAGAAAAGAAAAAATCATAAACAGATTAAGCCATCATTTTTTGGTCGACTTTAGTTCCATTATAATATACTTGTTTGTGCACATCCATAAAACCGTATATACTTAACAATCCAATTTTAAAACCTTCATCTTATTACAAGTGACTTTTACAAGTTATACTAATGTAAAAATCTGTACACAAAGCTTTAAAATTATGCATTGAACAATTGCCCATTTTTGTAATAATTTATCCTGCATAGTTCGGTAATTTATTTTGTCAATCTCCTTTTTTATCTTCTTTGGCTGAGGCTTCTTCCTTTCATAGGGGCTGACTACTCTTGGCCTGGCATCCAGATCGGAACGAAGTCTTTCGCTCAAACAATCCATCAAGTCCTGTACCTCTCAATATCATAACTTCAATTTTTTTAACAACAATCATTTCCCACATTTTCTTCAAATCTTTATATGTCTTTTCCGAGGCCATTTTGATAATTTTGCATTGCCACCACATAAGGTAGCATCTTAAACCTTCTGACCTCCCTGTTTGATTCTTCTCTAACATAGTCAAAGCCTCCCGAATCATTGCAGACGAGGTACCGTCTTTGTCAGCCAGGTAGTTTGAGGGTGGAGGTCCTGGTGACTATTGGGCATGTTCTTTCTCTGACCAGGGCTCCGTCTTTGGGGGGTGGGGTGTCATAGCTCCATTCTGGCCCAGGAGACTGTGTTTTCCAGATCTGTTGAATCTATCAATGTGGGAACCCTTCTCCCAGACCATCTCAGTCAGGATCCAGCCTTCCATCTTCAGGCAGACGTCTTCCACCTGACTGCTTAGAGGCTGAAAGGATCTGTGGATTTGTAGCTTGTTGACTGGCTGAACACAAAGAGCGCTCATTAATGGTTCCTCGTCCTCCTGGGAAAAAGTGACCAGTGGGGTGCCTTAGGGTGCTCTCCTGGGCCTGTTGTTGTTCAACGTCTTTATAAACGACTTGGAAGAAGGAACTGAGGGGATGCTCATCCCATTTGCAGATGACACCACATTGGGAAGGGTAGCTAATGCCACAGAAGACGGATTTGGGATTCAAGGTGACCTTAACAGATTGGAGAACTGGGCCCAAACTAACGGAACAAATTTCAATAGGGACAAATGTCAGGTTCTGCGTGTAGGCAGGAAGAACCAGATGCACAAATATTGGATGGAGGACACCTGGCTCACTAGCAGTACATGTGAAAAGGATCTAGAGGTCTTGGTGGATCACAGTGTGATGCAGCAGAAAATGCTAATGCTCTTCTAGGCTGCATCAGCAGAAGTCCAGTGTCCAGATCAAGGGAAGTCCTAGTCCCACTCAATTCTGCTTTAGTCAGACCAAACTTGGAATACTGTGTCCAAATCTGGGTGCCACAATTTAAGAAGGATGTTGAGAAGCTGGAATGTGAGCACAGAAGGGCAGCCAAGATGATCAAGGGTCTCTAAGAATTCAAGCCTTAGGAGGAATGGTTGAAGGAGCTGGGTATGTTTAGCCTGGAGAAGAGGAGATAGGAGAGCCATCTTCAAATATCTGAAGGGCTGAACCATGGAAGAGGGAGCAAGCTTGTTTTCTCCTGCTCTGGAGGATGGGCCTCGAACCCGTGGCTTCAAGTTACAGGAAAGGAGATTCCAACTCAACATCAGGAAGAGCTTTCTGACAGTGGAAGGGGCTCCCAGGAGAAGTGGTGGACTCTCCTTCCTTGGAGGTTTCTGAGCAGAGCTTGGGCGGCCATTTGCAGGACATCCTCTTGGATTTGTGAATCCGTATCAAGTGTTACGGCAAAATCTGGGTGCGAGGCTGCTCTGCCACCCAGCTCATCGGACTAAGTCCGTGGGTCCCTGCGGAAGAAAATGAGCTCAGCCGGACGCAGGAGCAAACTGTAGAAGATCCAAGTTTATTGCGCAACAGGTTCAAGGCGAGATTGAACCCCGAGAATGGGGCGACATAGACTTTTAAAAGTTCCCTCCAAGTCCCAGAATACAGTGCACGAAACGTCATGAATACATTTTGGGAAGGTTGGGTTTCATGGATTACATCATGAATATATTACACACGTCATGAATATGTTTACAGAGAGGTGGGGTTACACTGATTAACATTTAAGACAAGGGAGGGGGGAATGTGCAGAGTGAGGGATATACATAAATAAACATTTCTTGAGTACCGGTGGTGGCAGGACAATGGGACAGTGATATGCATCGTCTGCCACCTGGTATTGCCCGGAGGAAGGGTTAGGCAGGACGATCTGACAGGATTAAGAAGTTCCTGTGTACGTGACTTGTCGTCTTGAAGATTATGGAGGTAGGGGTAGCAACATGGAGTCCAGAGGCAACTGAGTTGAATGTCACCAGGATGGAGAAAATCGGAGTTGTGGTTGATTTTATATCAATTTCTAAAGGTTTCAATGCTTTCCAGACTCACGTTAGGAATAGGGCGAGAGAAAGGCATAGGAAAGATGGGGCTTATTCCGCCCGCGTGAAGACAGGAAAGAGAGCCTTTTATTTACAAGGCAGGGGTACAGTGTGGTGCCTATGCAATGGTGCGGGGGCTGAGGGTTCGAGGCCGGCTGGGCACTGCAGGGGCCATCGCCTCGGACCCCTTCAGGGAGCGGTAGGGAAGGATGGGTACCCCCCCCCCTGTTCCTTCCGTATCACAAGTAAAAGGTTTTCCCTCAGCTGACACTGTTTTTGGTTGACAGCCGCTAAGAAGATTGTTAGTATTTGGCGTTGATGCAGAGGATCCCACCAGGTCCTCAGCAGATCCTGCTCCACTCTGCCAAAAATGGAACTTATTGGGAACTTGCCCCACCTCCGTTTCTTCCTCTGCATTCTCTTAGTCTTACAGAGTGCGGATTCACAGGGTTTTGAACGGAGGTGTAAATGTGGTGCTGCGTACTTTCCTAATGTCTGTGTGGCTGTTTCTCCTCCAGTGGGGTAGAGGGGTCATTCGTAGCTCTGCCAGTTAGATCTGGAGGGCAGGCTGGATCCTGCCCCGGAAAGAGGAGGCAAAAGGCTTGAGGGGCCCTGTCAGTCCAGGGGGAAGAGGCCGAATGTCCTGCCAAAGTCCACTCTTTGCATGGACAGGCCCAATTCCCACCATCCCTTTGCTCAGAGAGTTGTTTCCAAGCTTCAAGGGAGGTGAACAGGGATGAGAGCGATGGGGCCTGGTGGGTTGGAGGCCCGACTGACTTGCTCCCCCCCCCCCGTGCCGCTTCTTCCCCTGCAGCAATCGCACACGCCTTCAACGCTGAACCCCGTCATGCCGGCCTCCGAGAGGACAGTCGCCTGGGTCTCCAACATGCCCCACCTCTCGGCGGACATTGAGAGCTCCCACATTGAGCGGGAGGAGTACAAGCTGAAGGAGTACTCCAAGTCCATGGACGAGAGTCGGCTGGACCGGGTAACTGGGGCAGGTTTGGGGCAGAGTGGCCTGCGTGGGCTCCGTGGGGCTGGTGGCGGGGCGGCTTCTGGGCTCCGTTGCAAGACTGCTCCCTCCCTCGCCCTGGTGCAGGTGAAAGAGTACGAAGAGGAGATCCACTCGCTGAAGGAGCGGCTGCACATGTCCAACCGGAAGCTGGAGGAGTACGAGCGGCGCCTGCTGACCCAGGAGGAGCAGACCAGCAAGATCCTCCAGCAGTACCAGCAGCGGCTGGAGCAGAGCGAGAAGCGCCTCCGGCAGCAGCAGGTGGAGAAGGACTCCCAGATCAAGAGCATCATCGGCAGGTGAGCTGCAGGTCGGAGCCGCGGGAGGGGAGGGGGAGGCCCCGGGGGGAGGGGGCAGAAGGCAGGGGTCCCCCCAGCTGGGCAGGGGATCCCCCAGGAGGAGAGGCCCCTGGCGGGGAGGGGCCTGGGGCAGGGGGGCTCCCGCGGGGTGGCCGCTCCCCGGGACGCCATGGGAGCCCCCCTTTCCCGCAGCTGCTGGCGGCCCCGGCTCCCGCCGCCTGCCTGCTGGGTGGGGGGGCCCGGATTGACTCCAGTGAAGCCTGTCCCTGCAGGTTGATGCTGGTGGAGGAGGAGCTGCGCAGGGATCACTCGGCCGCCCTCGACGCCTCCGAAACGCGGAAGCGGCTGCTCGACGCTCAGGTGGAAATTACAATGTCATTGTTCTAGCCCATGTCTCCATCGCCATCCCTGTCTGCGTCTCCCCACCCGCCCCCCTCTGTCCTCCGCTCACCTCACCCTGGGCATGCCGCCCCACCCTGCCACCGCCTGAGTCCGCTTCTGCCTCTCCCCCCTTCTGCATGGCGGGAGGGGGCTGGGCCTGGGCAGGGAAGGAGGGAGGGAGGGGGCTCCCCGCCTGCTGACACCGGGCCCCACACACTGGGTAGGGGGAGGGGGTCCAGAGTCCCTTTGCCTGGCCCTGCCCAAGTGTGGGGGAAGTGGGGGTCAGAAGAGGGGCGCTGAGCTGCAGGGGGTGTCAGAGGGGGAGGGGGAGGGGCTGCCTTCCTGCCCGCTGGGCCTTTTCTGGCCTGGGATGCCCTCGGTCCTGGGCGCTCCCCCTCTGCCAAGCAGGAGTTCCTCCAGCCGGAGGGTCTGTGTTCAGTTCTGGGGGGGCCCTAGGGGTGGTTGGAGTGCCTGCGATGGAAAGTGAGACCCTCCCCAGAGCAGCAGGGGGCTTGCCCGAAGAGCCAGGCGGGGCCCAGGGCCAGAGTCTCTGCCCTCTGAAGCCCATCTCCTGTCTGGAACACCTGGGCTTACAGCCCAATGTTTGGCCTGGCTGGGGGGCACACAGGGTCGTCCCCCCAGCACACAGGAGCCCTTCCCCCTCCAGCCCCTCGTCCGCCTCCTTGGCATTGGAAAGAGATGGACGGGGGGCTGTGGGAGAGGCCCACCTGCCCCTTCTCCTTGCCCTGCCCAGGCCCTCCCCCTCCCCACCCTGCCCCACAGCTGCTGGGGGGTCCCTGACCCAATCACTGTGTTTTCTCCGTTTCATCCTAGCTGTTCACCAGGTAACTCTGTATGACTCAGCTTTTCTCACATGGAGGGATCGGGGGGACACCCGCCACTCAGTAGCCGACCAGGTGGGTCCCGTACACGCCCCTTGCCCCTCTCCCACCCCCGTAAGGAGTAGACCCTCTCTTCCCCCTCCTTTCCTCCCCTCTGCCTTTCCTCTTCCTGATCCTCCTTTATGTCCCTATAGGTGTGGGGGTGACCCTCTAGGGGGACCCCACTGGGTGCCCACCTGTAGGAGGACAGCCTCATTCTGGGTTCTTGTTTTTTGGGGGGAAGGAGGTCCTCAAGTCAAAAGCTTGGCCGTGGGTACCTGCTGCCCATGGGGGGAGGGGTGGGGCGTGGGGGCCCTCCCCACATCAGTCGGAGGGAGGGGGCGGTTCTGTCCACTTGCAGCAGGAGCAGCCTCTTGGACACCCTCCTCCTCCTCCCCCCCTAGGGAGGCCGGAAGCACCACAGGGGCACCCACGCCTTTTCAGCCCCCCAACCCATGCTGCCGCCCCAGCGTGACCCCAGGCCCCCCGCCTCCCGCACTGCTGCCCCGCCCCCCGTTTGTCTTGTGTCTGTCCGCACCGCATTCCACTTGGACACCCAGCACTGTCTGTTCCCGGGCGGGAGGGGTTTGTGCATGTGCCTGGAGGGGGGCGGGCAGGGTCCTGTGTGCATGGGGGTCTGGCAAGGAGGGGCCGGACGCTCCCAGGCACAGGGGGGCCGGGCGAGTGGTGGTGGACAGCTGGCCCAAGAGGTTAGTGCCAGCCAGGGGGGCGGGAGTGGCGGCATGTGGGGCTGGGGTGCGTGGAGGCGCTGTCCCTGGGGAACTCGGTGCCCGACCGCTGCTCTCCCCAGGGTTCAGTGGGGGCGAGGATGCCAGAGGCCACGTGGGGGGAGTCCTGATGACGCTCCACCCCTTAGAGAGGGAGCCCAGGATGGGGGAGGGGGCACCTTGGGGGCCACCAGGGAAAGTGATAACGGCCTCATTCCTCCCCGGGCTCAGCATAATCAGGGGTCAGTCATGCCCAGCTTCCTCCCCCCTTGCAGGTGGTTCAAAGGTGGTGGAGGCACTCATCCTGCACAAGGGTCTGGCCTGGGAAGATGTGAGAGGAATTGTGGGTTCTGGAGAAGGGGGGGATTCCTGGGTGCTTCCAAAGGCCTGTCCTGCTCCCCTCCGCTTGCCATGGGTTGTCCCCACAGCTCCCTCCCTTTTGCCCCTCTTGGGGGGAGGGAGCCCTGGAGCAGGGAGGACGGTTGCACCCCCCCACGGCCATGAGGGATGGGGAAGGGGGGCATCAGTGGGGGGGGGAGGCCGGCTGCAGCCTAGTGGCCTGCACCCACAATGCTCAGGAAGGCCTGTTCTCTGGAAGCCCCCTGGGAGTGGCTGGGCTGGGGGGTGAGCAGTTCCCCATGGGAGGAAGGGGGCAGGATGGAGGCCTCTGGGAAAGCAGGGAGAGAGGGGAGCCCCCCGATTCCTGAGACCCAAACGGGGCCTATCCTGCTGGGGGGCTCAGGGCAGGGCCAGGAAAGGGCGTCTCCACCCAGGGGGGGGGGGTTCCTATGGGGAGCTGAAAGAAGGGGCCGAGGACACAGCCCAGCCTCAGGCACGCGGTTCTTTCTGGGTGCCACTTTGGGGCACGTTGGGGGGGTTGCAGTCCTGCCTGCCTTGTGGGGACGCCTGGCTGGCCCCACAGATCCGCCATGGGCTGACCCGGCTGCCAGGCCAAGGCCTGGGAGAGCCACAGGGTGTCCCAGCCAGCCCCATGGAGCCCACAGCTGGAGTCCCAAAGCGGCCCCCGAATGGGGGAGGAAGGCCCTTGGACCCCCTTGGGCTGCTGGGGGGAGGCCGCTCCTTTGGCCTCTGGGGTGCAAGAGCCAGCACCCCCCAACGTTAATAAATAAGTGCCCCCTCTTGCCCCCCTCTGTTACAGGAGAGGCAGCTTTCCGCCGTGGGTGCAGCAAACCCGCGTCTGAGCGCCGCTATGGGGCAGCCCTGGAACGGGATCCACTCCGGGCAACCGCCTCCGCCCCGCGACTCCAGATCACGGAAAATGGAGAGTTTCGCAACACCGTGTCTGAGCACTAGCCGCCGCCCCCTGCCTCCCCCCACCTCCCCGAGCCGGCGTGGGGTGGGTGGGGCGGGGCGGGGGTCCGGCCCGCCTGCCTCCGGGTGCAGGGAGGGGGCGGGAGCATTTTCAGGGTGTTTTATAGCAGGACACAGACGACAATCTTAACCCCCATCACACCCTCTCTGACCCCCATCCCTGCCCACAGAGCACCGCCTTCCCCTGCTCTGCCCCCAAACAGAGTGGGGGGTCCTCCCTCCCTCCCTCCCCCAGGTATTTCTCAGGAGTGGCATCCCCTTGCTCCCCCCCCCTGCTCCCCCCATGGCAGCATTGACCTTCCTCCCCAAGGCAGCAGCCCCAGCAAGGGGGGGGAGGGTGCTGTTCCCTCTTGGGCCCCCCTCCCTGGCCTGGGGGGCAGGAAGTTCGCCCGCAGGGGGGAGGCTGGTCCCGATTCCCTTGCCACCGCACTTGCCTCAGCCAGCTGCCATGACGGGTGGGGCTGCCCCCGCGCCCCCCACCTGCTCATTCTCTTCTCCAGAGGGGAGGGGAGGAAGGCTGGGCGGGAAGGGGAGGGCCCCAGGCCCAAAGCTCCACACTGCCCAGTCCCCCCCCAGGCAAGGCTGTGCCTCCCTCTCCCCCCATTCTGCGCTCTCCATCCTCTGACAAAGG